>NW_027206401.1:35211830-35366830 GCF_024711535.1 Dipodomys merriami | reverse complement strand
AGCAAAAGGCTACCTCATAGTTGATACATAGCACACCTTTATGCTGCTCCAGCCTTACACTGTCTGGTAATCCTTGGGTACAGACCTTTTATATCTATATCACACATACCAGTCCACAGCTGCACATATCTCCCAAATACTTGTGAACAATGAAGCATCTCATTTAGTTAGCGTCCTCTCCAAGCATTTCTTTAAGGCTGTCATGTATTTAAAGAATTACGGGAGCTCTTCAACTTGACCAAAACAGAACACTGAAGCAATCTTGTAAAATAGCCCCCTGTAGTAGAATGTAGGAAGGGGGAGCTGAAAGAGTAAAAGTGTGTTTAGTTGTACTTTCCTGGGCAAACAGTGTAAAGATGCCAATCTCCTTCATTTACTAGTCTCCACTGCCCTGCAGCCAAAGCACATTGCAGCATCCCTAGGCAAATAACTAGCACTGGCTCACCAAGTAACCTAAAAATACAGTGCCATTCATAGCTACTGAGGGGGAGCACCAGTCTGCAGGGGTTACTAATGGTGGGCCAATATGCTTGTGAATTAAGCTGTCTCCACCTCGCACAAATGTAATACCTATAAAAGATGTCCTACCAGTCTCTTAGCCCTGTGAGCCACTCATTTGCTGCATGGCAGATTATAGTGGAAACAATTATACTTGCATTTCTAGTGTTTGGATGTATTTTTACAATTGAAAGATTTTTACCTGCTTTTAACTTGGAAGTTTTAGTGTGCAATGTAAAGATTAAGAACCATCATGTTATTAGCATTGGCCCACCTCCAATATGAGATGTTTTCATTGCCCCCCCTTTTTTTTTGTAATTTTGGCTCAGTTTGATTTTGCACCCGTGTAGCCCCAAGTTACTGCTGGTTGTATTTAGTTTGTGAATAGAAGCTCATAAGTATTAATATACTTTGTAACATTCACTGTAAGATTAATTATACAGGACACGAGAAATCTCATTAAGTCTTAAAGTTAATTTAAGTTAATTTATCTGTTTTCTCTGAGAAATGTTTATCATAAAATATATATATTTGTTTCCTTTTTGGTTATAAAATCCAGGAAAGTATGTTCAAGTACAACTGCCCTGACTTTGATTCTAGATGTCTTAATGAGATTTGTGGTTAGGAAAAACCAACTTGTTGAAAGTACCAAGGAGATGTGGTGGTTATGTGATCTGTGTCCTAGTTGTTCAGTTAGAGGGAGAGATTGATAGGATTCATTGTTAAATTTTATGCTTGGAACAAAGCTGCAAAATTATGGTAAAGTATTGTCATGTGATAAAGTATTATAATATTTAATACATCTATGGCTTAACATTTGTGAGAGTTACCAGCTTGACAACAATGGTGTTGACTACCTCTTAAATCACTTACATCTGTCAACCTATGGCACCTACCTACCAAGCTGGCTTTAATTCGTATGTGTTGCTTTTTTGATATTAACAAGTCTAACCGTACTAGAGACCAAAGTGAACCTTGATTTCTGTGTATTTTTAATACAGTGTTTATCTAGCATTTTAAAATTATCCTGTATAGTATTTAGATTACCTCATTGTCTATTTTGACTTAACATTGTTTACGAGTGAAAACTTAAAAGCAAACTCTTAAGCTGTGTTTTTGAAGGACAACAAAGTGGATGTTTGGAATGTCACTTCACTTTTGTTCAGTTGCCTTGATGGACTTTAAGACTGTTTCTGCAGACATGGGTTTTATATTCTCATCACGTGCCTAATGTCTTATTCTGTTCATTGTGGATGTTTTGAGGCAAAAAGCTACTTCATTAAAAATAAAAACTGTAACATTGGCATTTATGATGGGCTTTGGACATTTTTCATGACTTATGTGATTCGTAAATTTAAAGAAATGGCTACAAGGCTATTTAAGGAGAATTATAAGCCGGGCGCCAGTGGCTCACACCTGTAATCCTAGCTACTCAGGAGGCTGAGATCTGAGGATCGCAGTTCAAAGCCAGCCCGGGCAGGAAAGTCTGTGAGACTCTTATCTCCAATAAACCACTAGAAAACCGGAAGTGGTGCTGTGGCTCAAGTGGTAGAGTGCTCCCCTTGAGCTGAAGAGCACAGGGACAGCGCCCAGGCGCAGAGTTCAAGCCCCATGACCGACAAAAAAAAAAAAAAAGAAAAAAGAAAAAGATAAAGGAGAATTATACCAGTGAGCATATTCAATGGCTTTAGCATGTTCTCAAGTAGTGGTGGTTAGCATGGAACTCAGCACAAAGTAAATCAAGATAGCAAGTCCTTGTCATCACAGGGAATTGTCCTATAGACCCAGCCAGGAATGTACAAGCTTGCCAGTCAAGACATACTTAGTAGTCAGAAAGAATGGCCTGAAAGAAAAATTCAAAGCCTTTTGGAGAAGTAAGTCATTTTAGAATTTTCTTACAGGGTTTTCCTAATATATGTAAAGAAATGGAAAAGAACAATCACACAGGGGTATACCAGTACTAGATACTTACGTGACTGTGAATTGAACAAGTTGTGTAAACTGAAGTTCTATAAGTGATCCTGTTCCATAGTTGAACTTAACTTCCTACTTGATACTTGATGATGATGATGATGATGATGATAATGATGATGTTGATGACGATGACGACTTTAGGTATTCTACTATGGCTCCTATTTTTTTTTAAATATATTTTAGAAGCTGGGCGCTGGTGGCTCAAGCCTGTAATCCTAGCTACTCAGGAGGCTGAGATTTGAGGATCACGGTTCAAAGCCAGTCCAGGCAAGGAAAGTCTGTGAGACTCATCTCCAGTAAACCACTAGAAAATTGGAAGTGGCGCTGTGGCTCAAGCTGTAGAGCGCTCACCTTGAGCTGAAGAGCTGAGGGATAGCGCCCAAGCCCAGAGTTCAAACCCCATGACCGACCCCCAAAAATATATTTTTATGTATATATGTATAAATATTGGTTATATATTGTTATATATATAACCAATACATATACATAAAAATATATAATATATATAAAATATACACATATATATATAACTAATAGTTTTATATATATATGTGTATATTTTATATATTAGTTGCGGCATAAACAGCAACCAACCGTTTTTACATGTACACTTCCAGGAAATACTATTTCATATGTTTGTACAATAGTAGATGATGTACTTTTCTTAGGATATAAAGAGCTTTCTAAAAGCTCTTTTGTTAAAAAAAAATTGTGCTTTACCTTAGAGTATATGAAACCTAGCTTTAAAAAAGAGAAGTACATGGGGCTGGGAAGGTAGCTCAGTGGTAGAGTGCTTGCCTTGCATGCCTGAGGCCCTGGGTTCGATTCTTTAGCACCCCATAAGCAGAAAACACTGGAAGTGGCGCTGTGGCTCATGTGGTAGAGTGCTAGCCTTGAGCTGAAGAGCTGAGGGACAGTGCCCAGGCCCATAGTTCAGGCCCCATGACCAACAAAAAAGAAAAGAAAAGAAATACACAGCATCACCTGAAAATAATCAGTAACATTTTAAAATTAATTTTTAAAATGTGGAAAAGCCTTTAAAAGCATTTTTTTTTAAAACAGTTACAGTCCTGTTGCCTGTAAATACCCATGAGCATTTTAAATTTTATTTTGGTCAGAATAGATATGTGTGCATATGCCTAGACAGATGGAGGTGACTTAACTTAGGTCACTTTGTATGTGGTTTGGAGCCTTATACTTTTTCCTCACATCTGTCATTCAGTGTTTGTCATATCTGTAAAGATGGTTAATCAGACACAGGTGGGGACTCACAGGGTAGATTGCTTACATGGAGGGAATTCCCAACCAGAAGGGCATTGGTGGCTCACCTCTGTAATCCTAGCTATTTAGGAGACTGATACAAGGGGATCAGGATTCAAAGCCAGCCTGGGCAGGAAAGTCCATGAGACTTACCTCCAATTAATTACCAGAAAGCCGGAAATGGTGCTGTAGTCAAGTAGAACATGAGCCTCAAGCGAAAGCAAGCTCAGGGACAGCATCCAGAGTTCAACCCCCCAGGGCTAGCACAAAAAGGAAAAGAAAAAGAGACCACATCAACAAAAGGTAAGAGCCCAGGATGTGAAGTGTGGGTGCCAGACATCAAGAAAGGATCTAGTTGACTGGACAGAGCATGGAAACCCAACATTTAGAAGGCACTGGGGCAGCTAGGAGCTTGGGAGCTGCAAATCTTGGAAAAGGGGACTCTCCTGAGGTCAGCACCTCCTTCAATAAATCTGTCTTTGTCAGGAGAACATGTTCCTGCCTGGGGTGTCACTGGAAGTGAAACTCAACAGGAAGTGGCAGTCTTGCTGAGAGGAACAACAGAAAATTGAAGGACAAACACTGGAAGCCTCCAAAATTGTCATACAGATTCCTTGTCAAGACTGTAAGTGATTCTTAAGACTCAGCAGGAAACAGCAACTAAGAGCAGATGCCTAGGGACCAAAAACTTGAGAAGATGCTAATGTTCAGGATGGTCCTTACACTAGATACCCTCTGTCTCACTTTTGCTGCTCTTGGCTGGGAACTCAGGCACTGATGATTGTCTTTGCTTTGTTTATAGATAGTGAATTAGATGGGTCCTGATAAACACGCTAAGATTGTTGTCTATGTATACACCAGAGGTTTGTAGTCAAGGAATAATCATGCCCTAGTACCAAAGCTCAGAACTTAGGCAAAAGGGTGAAATTTGAGACAGGCCAAACTTAACAAAGCCTAAAACTAAGTTACCAACAGGTACGTTATCTACCTACCCCAAAGAAATCTATAATCTTTTCTTTGTAGGTATAAAAAAAAATCTGTTTTTGTTTGTTTGTTTTCTGTTTTGGGCCCGTCCTGAGGCTTGAACTCAGGACCTGAGCACTGTTCCTGAGCTTCTTTTACTCAAGGCTAGCATTCTACCACTTCAGCCACAGTGCCACTTCTGGCTTTTTCTGTTTATGTGGTACTGAGGAATCGAACCCAGGGCTTCATGCAAAAATCTGTTTTAAAAAATTATTTTAAAGTAGTTGTACAAAGGAGGTGCTATTTAACAAAGCAGTTTATCAGTACAGTGCATCTTGATCAGTGTCACTCCCTTCAACCCACCCCTTCCCTTACTTTTCTTAATTTTGTGTATATACAGTGAATTCTTGATTGTATGCTCCCCTACCCTTCTTCATTCTCTACCCCTCTCCCCTGGTGCCACCCTCCTTTTTTGTAATTACCCATTCCCAGGCTGGGTTTAAATGACCATCCTCAGATCTCATACTCCTAAGTAGCTAGGATTACAGGCATCTCACTTAAAATTTATTTTTGATAGTGCAAATGGGGCAGATAGAAAAAAAATCAGAGTAATTGGAAGGGAAATAGATTGTATAGGATGGGAAAGCCATCGGCACAAGTGAAAGGAAGTGAGTACTGGATGTTTGTGTTTGTGTGTATGTACCTGTACAAATGTATATACCTGTACAAACGTTCTGACAAATATCCATATTCAATAATAGCTTTACTAGTTTCACTGAATCTTTCCTTTGCTTACATTTTATCACCCACCCTTTTTTTTGGGGGGGGGGATCCATTCATGGGGCCTGAACTCTGGGCCTGGGCGCTGTCCCTCAGCTCTTCAGCTCAAGGCTAGAGCTCTACAATTTGAGACACAGCGCCACTTCCGGCAAAAGCTGGAGCTTATGTGGTGCTGAGGAATTGAACCCAGGGCCTCAGGTATGCAAGGCAAGTGCTCTACCACTGAGCCACCTTCCCAGCCCAACCCACCCTTTTAACCTTTAACTTGCCTAATTTATAATGGTCATAGTTTCCGTCATATGCACAAAGCATTTGTGTGTGTGTGTGTGTGTGTGTGTGTGTGTGTGTGTGTGTGTGTGTGTGTGTGTGTGTGTGTGTGTGTGTGTGTGTGTGTGTGTGTGCGTGTGCTGTTACTAAAGCTTGAACTCAGGGCCTGATGACTATCCCTTAGCTTTTTTGCTCAAAGTTGGTACTCTACCACTTGAGCCACAGCTCTAATTCTGGCTTTTTAATATTAAAAAATTATTATAGTGGTGTACAGAAGGGTTACAGTTACATAAGGGGCAATGTCACCCCTTCTCTCGCTCTCTCCCAGTTTTTCCTTCCCATCCCACACCTACATTGTATAGTTCATTTTCAACATAATTTTCAGTGAGTACCATTGTTGCATTTGTTCACCCTTTGTCCCTCTACTTCTGTCTCTCTTTTCATTCCCAAAGACATATAAACAAACAAAAAAGAAAACAAAAAATGCCAAGAAGGAAAAGTCCTCGTTTCCATTTCCTGGAGTTCATGTCAGTAAATATTTTGTATGATCATATGCACATAGACATGCCTCTCTGTTCCTCTCCTCAATAAAAGAGAATATCTGAGATCCTAATGTCAGGATAAACAATTCTGAGCTTTCATTCTTCAACTATGCCTTTTCCAGTCTGTTCCTTACCCAAGAGCACATATTTGAAGACATTACACAATGTCTACATACACTACATGTTCTAGATGTTTATTTCTATGATTTACAAAAAGACTTGCACCGGGTGCCGGTGGCTCACACCTGCAATCCTAGCTACTCAGGAGGCTGAGATCTGAGGATCGCAGTTCAAAGCCAGCCGGGGCAGGAGTCTGTGAGACTCTTACCTCCAATAAAACACTAGAAAACCGGAAGTGGTGCTATGGCTGAAGTGGTAGAGTGCTCACCTTGAGCTGAAGAGCTGAGGGACAGCGCCCAGGCCCAAAGCCCCACGACCGACCAAAAAACAAAAAAACCAAAAAAGACTTGCTTTTAACAACCAGATGCCTTGGGTTTTCACATTTTATGACTAGTGACCATGACGTGTATTGCTGCTTAGAACCACCAGAGGGTACTCTTCCCTTGCTCTGAAATAAAAATTTTTCATAGCCTCATAGCTACAATGTGAACATCAGTATTTCATATAATCAACCTACAAGCCTGCCTCATAAAACTTTTGATTGGAAAAATATAATTCTTAGCTCTTCTTGAATGCTGTTAAGAGAAGGCAGAGGTGGTGTACATCATGCTGACATTGGTAATGATCCTTGTCTAGAGCAAAACCATCTTCTTTGATCATACTTCTCGGCCTTTTAGTAATAAACATCCAAAGTGTAAAAACGTGGGGCTGGAGGCACCATCTTACTAATTAAAATGTTGATTTTGTTTTTCTTCTTGGATAGCTTATAGAGCTGGCTATGTTCTGATTCTGAGGGGGAATGCTATCTTAAGGTGCCCGGGCCAGTAGGCTAAACAAGGAAAGCCTCTTGAATGCACTGGACCAATTTTGAAGCTTAGAGACTCCTGCTGCCCAGATGAATTGCAGGAGAATGTCTGATTTGGACATGTAGCCAGGGGTAAGAATCACCATGCCAGGAAACTCCGCTCTGCAGCCATAGCTCTCTCTCATTCCCTGAGGACAGAGACAGAGGAACCAAGTTGGGCTTTTATTATAAGAACCTGGATGTGGAAGGGTGCACAGGCCAGAAGCAGAGATGATTAGAAAATATTTTTTATTTCATTAAAAAATAATAAGCCCATTCCCTGTTCACATAAAAAAATTTCTCTTAAAACTTTCACAAAACTTTATTTTCAGGAAACCATTAATAATTTTTTTCAATGGCATTGTTTTCTGCTTTAAGCCATGCTGGGATTCAAACCCAGGCCTTGAATTGCTTGGCTGCTGCTCTGCCACTTGAGCCACACCTCCAGTTTATCTTTTATGGGGGTTGTTATTTTGAAGATGGAATCACACAGGCTTTTCTGCCTGTACTGGTTTTAAACTGAGATCCTCTAGTTCTTAGTTTCCTGAGTAGCTGGAATAACAGATGTGAGCCACTAGTACCTAGCTTATTTCTCGCAAACTTGAACAAATCCAGCTTAACAGAAGCCAGAGCTGGTGTCTCATGTCTGCTTTATGTTCAATATTCTGTAATGCTATTTTGATTAATGTATATGAAGAAAATATCATAGTTAATTGGCTGTAAGAGCCTCACAGATTTTTCTGCCTGGGCTGACTTTGAAGCACAATCCTCCTATCTCAGCCTCCTGAGTAGCTAGGATTATAGGGATGAACCTGGTGCTGGGCTCATTGAGCGGTTTTAAAAATTTTTTTCATTGTGAGAAAAACATGTCACAAACAAGAACATCATGCCTTTGGAAGCTATCACATTCACAGTGCTGTTTTCAGCCTGGAAATCCTTATCTTCTGCTTAGATTCTTCCACTAGGTGTCCAGTTACTTATTCAGCATCTCTCCATTATTGCAAAGGCCTCTCAGTTCATCCTAAGGAAGAAACTCCGGCTTTTTAGTCAAATGTGGACCTTGGCCATGTCTCTAGCCAGGAAATGAGCAGTGATGCAAGCCAGGAGCCTTCTCCTCTTCGCTGCCACCTATGTGCTCACGAATCCCCAGCCAGGGCCTGTCAGTGTTGCCTCATGGCAGGCTGCAGCCACATTTGACAGGAAACCCACAGACAACTCCCAAGAGCTCTCAGGATGAACACCACAGCTGAACTCAGGAAGTTGCTCCACAGCTGCTCAACAGGAAGTGGACAGCTGGGAATCTAGACATCAGACCTTGGTGACATGGCTCTAAGAGCCACAAAATCCATTCCTTTTATGGTAGCATAAGATTCCTTCATATTGGGGTCTAGCCACAAAGTGAGCTGACAGATCTGCAGTATTGGAAGGATGATGGAAGAGCAGACTGTCCCCTCCTCTGCCCCAGAACAGATCCAAGGGAGGTTCTCTGACTCCTTCAGGTGACTCCTCATTGTACAAGGCCTGATCAATGAGAAGGGAATGTTGGGAATGGTGAATGAAAGGCTGCACTTCACAATCCTCATGGGGGAGCTCTGCAGTCTTCTTCCACGGTGGTGCTGTCCCCACAGTCCTCTTCTTCCCTCGTCAGAGACGGCCAGGCCAGTTGCACAGAGCTTCAGAAATTCATCCAACCAAGAGCAACCCTGCCGCTGTATGTTTAGACTAAACCAGAGCAATTCTCATTATAACCAAGCAACAAAAATCAAACCAACCAAGTCAGCCACGTGTAAAAGGAGTGAAATAAACACATTTTTCTAAGTAAGAAATTTATTTGATCAAACAGTAATATATGAAGGTTCTTTAAGCTGTAGGGCTCTAATCAGACATGATTTATCTTTATTAGAAAGTAAAGCTTATCAAGGTAAATGGCACTTAAAAATAGCTTCCTAAAATGTGTAGGTATAAAGCACTCGTGAAATCTTTGTGAGTTTTAAAAACTAGGTTGCAAATACAACAGAAAAAGCAGGTTTCTTAAACTGATGACACTGAGACCAAGAGTGTTGGTGGTTCTGTGATGGACAAAACATGGCAACGTCAGTGAGAGTGTGGCCTGCGAAGCACAGAACCCTAGCAGTGAGATGGCCAGCCTGGCGCTCCTGCATAGTGTCCTATCAAACCCTGGGGACAGGTGGGAATTCTAATACCTCTGCTTGGCAACAGTTAGAAGGGAGGTTGGCAAACCAGTGTTGGAAAAGGGGAGAGGAGGAGAAACTGAAGCATGACAGGGTCAAACAAATGACTGATGAAATGGATTCATTTTGAACAATGAGAATCCTTGGAAGCTGTACCCTGGGGTCCATAGGAAGACACAGAGACAAAGGTAGGGACTGACCTGTCTGCCATGGGCTGCCAGGTGCACTGGAGAGCGGGCAGTGTGTAGGTTACATTTGCCAGCATCTAATTGAATTGGTTTGGAAAACCACAGTGAGACCTAAGAAGCAAACACAGGTAGCTCCATTCATAGAGCTAGCAAAGCTTCAGACACATATAAAGGGGAGGCAGGTAGCAAAATGGCATCTGAAGACACACACTGAGCAGCAGAGCCCCAAAAGGTCCAATGCTCCCTATCACTGTATCACTATTTGGTGATAGGGAACAAAGAAAAACCAAAGGTGGCAACTAAAAAAATAATGATAGAGCACCCATTATTACTAACTTAAGCATCACTGAGGATTTATATCTGTGCTATTGGCTTTATAAATATAGGTATTACAAAAGTTTGCAAAATATTTGAAATGACACATTCTGGCATAAATACTAATTTCAGATTCAAACAAATGACTTGATCTTGCATGTAAAATCATAGATTGGGAGACTATATAGAGAACAATTTTTACAGATCATTTTCTAAATTTTGATCATGAATGAATGAATGAATGCCAAGGAAACACTGGAAGTATCTTACTGCAGACATGGGCAGCAAGCGTGTTTTTATGTGGTGTTTTTTTTTTTTTTTTTAACACCGAACAATGATACACTTGTTCATCTGGTTAAACGAATTTAAAGTCATCCAGGAAAACGGTTTTCTTATCTGCTACTTCACAGTCCAGTCTATGTGGGTGGGAGGGCTCTTCAGTGGCTGTGGCTCCTTTTTCCTGAGGCTCATTGTGTTCCCTAGGGGGCATGCCTTTAAACACTGGCTTATGTTTCTCATTCAGGGAAAATGGCTTTTTAAAGATTCCTAATCTTGAGATTCTAATCTCCATTATCAGTGACACCATACACATACATTTCAATAAAAACCCACATTTCAGTAACAGCAGAAGATGATTTTATATCACCTACTTTTAGCTGTGTAAACTAACAGAGCTCTCAACCCTACTCCAAGGTCCCCCAGTCCCCCTGCCTCCCCCTACCACCACAAAGCTATGCCAATATTATCACATCATCCCAGGCATGGTTTCCAGTACATAGAAGGCTAGTTCCACCTCATAGACCATGGCAATCTTCAAGTCAAGGCTGTCATTCACATTGCTTCTTTTCTCTGAAAGAAACTCCTAGCTAAGCACACACAAAAGCCTGTTACATCAATAAAGTAGAATCATTGGCCTTTCTAATCGGAAAAGGAGCCAATATTTGACAGAGGTGGAGGAAGGTGGATTCTCAGTTGTGTGTAAATGTCCTCAAGGAGACCTAGTGTACAAACTGAACTCAAGTGAAAAGCGAAGCTGGCTTCCGGGAAGAGGGGTGGGTAGGTGGGCCTAGACTAGCTTGTTTCTCTTTTCTAGCAGAGAAATTACCTCATGTCCAGAAACGCTTCACCAGAACATGCCTTCACTGGGAACTTTTCTTAGCTATTACACATAGCAGGGGACTTGTTAAGCTGCTTCCAGGGGATGAAACAAAATAAACATGATGGATTGAGTTGCCTAGCCAATCAATGCCTCCTCAATGCAGTGCCACAGCCACCAATCAGCCTGATGGAAGCCAAGCTGCTCTCTCATTCTCCAGCCAAATATCACTGGGCCCTAAAACATGACCAGTACAAATGAGTGATCTGCCATTGAAGCCTTCATAGCAACACTTAGACTGAGTCTCCATGGCTCAGCCTGTGGTGTACTCTTCTTGATGTCTGTGTCCACATCCACAGTTCTGGCACTTAGTATGGGGCACACTGACTATTACTATGATGATGATGATGATGATGATGATGATGATGATGATGATGATGATGATGATGATGATGATGATGATTAGAGATAGGTTTTCATTGTGTAGCCAAGGCTAGCCTTGAACTCAAGATTTCCCTTCCTCTGTCTCTCAAGTGCTGGGCTTACTAACTTGCACTGTCACTCTTAGCTTGTCACACTCTATTTAGAGATTTCTGTGCCTGTAAAGGAACCATGTGGGACTCCAGAAATGGATCAAAGGATGACGTTGATCTTTAGTTAGCTCATCCTGTAGCACGGCTGTTAGCTCTCCTCCAGCCCAGTCCTCAGCTTCCCATGACTGAGCATGTGAGGCAAAATGGCTTCAAATCACAAAGAAATTGAGTTTAGCCCCCCCCCCCAAAAAGTTGGCACTAAGCTGAGAAACACTGCTATTTGTTATCATTCCTGCTTCAGGTTTCACATTCAATGATAAATGGCCTGCCATACGGGTAATGTGAGTGCACTGAGAAGATGCTCATTATTGACACATTGCTCATGTAAGTAAAAGGACCTAGCAGAAGTCACCTTCTGACTGAGAAGTAAAAGAAGCCAGTCAAAATTACACCCTTTGCTACATTTTCCCCTTAAAAAGTTTACTGAACAAAGCACAAGACTGCCTGATTCTTAATATTATTACTTCAAGCTCAATTTTATCTTACACTGTTTGTTAAAATGACCAAGTGGACAACTCATTTTAAATTGCCATGTGAGAGGGAAAAAAAAATCTGTGAGGAAAATGAGCCACAATTTGGAGAAAAAGAGAGAGAGACATATGCATTGATAGAGCCCTAAAATTAAGTTAAAACAATGTACTGTCACTAGAAAATACTGTGAGGATATATATCTTAAAATAGAATGAGTTTTAGTCAGAAGGCTCGATTTAACTTATAAAGCTGGACAAACAGAGGATGAGTGAAATAACCATCTACCTCTGACCTTCTTCCTTGCCTGCCCTAAATTCTGTGGGCCTGAATGCACTGAAGTAGAATAACGAAACAGGGCTGGTATTTCTCAGGATCTCTTCAGGATAACTTCCAGCTTGACAGCTTCAATTCTGATCAAGGCAACTGATGGGCTTGAAGTGTCTTTAGAGACACTGGTTCAAATACCTCATCATCGTCTTCCACCCCTTCTTCAATGGGCTTCATCTTGGCAGAAGCTCGCTGGTGTGGCGAGGACAAGGCTGCAAAAACACACAGAAAAGAAAACTGCTGCATGATCAACCTGCTGAACATTGGTGTGATACGGGAACTGTTCATGCCAATGAGAAAATAAAACCCTGGGCCTGTATAGTTAGGCTCTTGAAAGTTAGGCTCTTGTCAGTTTCCACAAAGAAGCCAAATCTGTGGCACTTAACCCAATCTTGAATACCAGCCACAGTCTGAGCTAATATAGGAGGGAGGGAGGGAGAAAGGAAGAGAGAGAGAGAGAGAGAGAGAGAGAGAGAGAGAGAGAGAGAGAGAGAGAGAGAGAGAGAGAGAGAGAGAGAGAGAGAGAGAGAGAGACTATCCAGTCATCCAGGAACGAAGTGCCAGATGGAGGAACTACAACCCCCATAACAGCAGGGGAAAGAACATCTACAGGGCCCTTGGAGATGCCATTTACCAAAAGAACTTGGAAATTCAGTCAGGAACTCATTCATGCTGCAGAGCATCTACTGTATAACAAACACTATGCTTGATGAGGAAGAAGCTGCCTGAAAGTCAGAAGTTATTATAAATA
This sequence comes from Dipodomys merriami, assembly GCF_024711535.1. Taxonomy (NCBI): domain Eukaryota; kingdom Metazoa; phylum Chordata; class Mammalia; order Rodentia; family Heteromyidae; genus Dipodomys; species Dipodomys merriami. Next base: position 35,353,649 of record NW_027206401.1, on the reverse strand, counting down.
GATCTCTCAAGGTACCTACTGAGCAGTTCACATGAATACAAGAGCCCCCTGCACAGCACTATTCCCCTTCCACACCAGAATCCACCTGTGAGTGTCTCTGTCTGCTCCACCCTCACCTGCATCTGGCTGCAACTTCCTGTCCAAACACAAAGTGAGTGGCATTGAGTTAGTCAGAAAATGATCAACCCTGGCTGCATATGAGGTAGATGGCAAGAGGACAATGAATCAAACCTATGTACTTGGTGACAAGGAAAGCAAGCATAAGAATCCTACATAGGGGGCTGGGAAGGTGGCTCAGTGGTAGAGCTCTTGCCTTGCATGCCTGAGGCCCTGGGTGTGATTCCTCAGCACCACATAAGCAAAAAGAAAAAAAGCTGGAAGTGGCGCTGTGGCTCAAGTGGTAGAGCGCTAGCCTTGAGCTGAAGAGCTGAGGGACAGCACCCAGACCCAGAGTTCAGGCCCCACGATTGGACCCCCCCCCCCCCAAAAAAAGAATCCTACATAGGAAGCAGATGGCTACATGGCTACAAGATGATGGTGGAAATTTGTCAAGATTGGCTCTCATTTGCTGGCAAGAATCAGCAGCAGACCACTGTCATCTGTGAGGAGGAGCCAGGGCCACCTGTATGTCAAGGCAGCAGTGCTGGAGAAAGGCTCTAACAGTGGTGAGGACAAGACAATCCCAACTCAGTCCCTTCTCTGCCCAGGAATGAGTGAAGAAGAGGAATATGCATCCTACTGAAGGCCAGAGGCTCGAGGAGCATTTCCAGGGTTCAGCTCTCTGCTCTGTTGCTTCCTATCTGTGAGACTGTGGGCAGTGACTTCACTTACGAGGCCTCCATTTCCTTACTTGTGAATATGGAATAGCAAAAATCTACCTACCAAGCCGGGACCCAGTGGCTCAGACCTGTAGTCCTAGCTACTCAGGAGGCTGAGCTCTGAGAATCCCAGTTCAAAGCCAGCCAGGGAAGGAAAGTCCATGAGACTCTTATCTCCAATTAATCTCAGAAAAAGTAGAGGTGTAGCAAATGGTAGAGTGCTAGCAGAGGGACAGCTCCCAGGCCCAGGGTCCAGGCCCTAGGCTCTGAAAACAAAACAAAACCTATCTACCCACCTCAGTTGCTTATTATGAGGCTTAAATGACTTAATAGTTACATAGGTTTTAGGGCATGCTGGAATAATAACTTCATAAATGTTTTTAAGACTCCAACATGAATATGGCTTGGGGAGGGCAAGGTTCTAAATAATGAGAAAGAGCTGTCAGAATTTATCACTATCCATAGTACTAGTTGATTCAGGAAGTGGGACTTGTGCTGATACAGTACAAATGGGGATTTGTGCTCTGGATCTGAGCTGTCCTGAGTGCTGTAAAACTGTCCTCAATACTTTACAACTTTGGTGGTGGGGAGGACGGGGGTGGGGGGGAGGGGAGGATACAAAGGGACGGGAAGGGGAAACAAAGCAGGAGGCTACAATGCTTGATAAGAAATGTACTCATTATCTTACCCACATAATTGTAACCCCTCTGAACAGTATTTTCACAAAAATATATTTAAAAAAAACTGTCCTCAATACCCACAACTTCCTTCGCATTTCTAGACTCCAGTTATGATTGGACCTCATAAAATATTAACTCAGGCTGAGTATCTGTGATCAGACAAATCCCTTAGGACAAACAGGATGGCATGTCTAGGAGCATTAAGCCAAATCAATTATATATAGCATTTACTCATATTGGTATAATACACAGAACAGGAATATACCCTGCCTATTTTGGATGAGGATAGGGACTAATGGATTTGCAGTTTTTATACCTATCTGTCAAACAGGGGTGAAAGGCCCTGATCACTCATTGGAACCCAGATGGCCTCTGACTCCTTCAACTATCTTGTCTATTTCTGCATTATTTTTTCAGTCATGGGGCTTGATCTCTGGACCTGGGCGCTGTCCCTCAGCTCTTCAGCTCAAGGCTAGCATTCTACCACTTGAGACACAGCACCACTTCTGGCCTTTTCTGTTTATGTGGTACTGAAGAATCAAACCCGGGCCTCATGCATGTGAGGCAAGCATTCTACCACTGAGCCACCTTCCCAGCCCCTATTTCTGCATTTTTTTAAGAATGAAAATAGGCAACTTTCAGTTGTATGTTCAACAAACTGGATAGTCAGGCAAAAAAATGTTCCACTTGTCTGTGAGGGAGTTTATTCAGTTCCTACAATATTGCCTGGGGAGCCGGGTTGGGGGGGAACAAGTGTGCTTACCATGTAACATGAAAAGTATAAGAAGTACTCATAGCCCTTCAGGGAACATGCAGGGCTCTCCCAAGGCACAGCTCCCTCCCCTTCTGGCTAAGCCCACCCACACCCCCTCTTCCTCCCAAACCTACTGCTCTCCAAACCCAACCCAGCCTTTGCCTCACTATCGCTTTGTTCTCCATCCCTACCTACCAAATTCCTATCTGTTCCTCAAGGTGGGGATCTTCATGCGCAATCGTTCCTCATCACCTCAATTCTACATCACACTGGGGGTCACAGTACTTGCACTTCTCCCCTACTGGAAACAAAGCTGTGAGCAGGGCCTCTTTCATCCTGCAGTGCTTCAGAACTTACACACACACACACACACACACACACACACACACACACACACACACACACACACACACACACACACACACACACACACACACACACACACACACACACACACACACACACACACACACACACCTTTGTAATTACTTAAATGCATGGTGATCAGGAAAGATCCATCCTTTGACCACCACATGAGGAATGTCAGAAGCTGATATTGGATGTGTGGGAAACAAACACAACCACCACCTTTAATCCAGGACAGGTCAATCCCATGCATAAGGGTGGTGCCCTATTGGCCTTCCTCTGGAGCAGGCAGATCTCAGGGCCATTTGGAAGAAAGACTGTTATCACTCTCTTCTGCATCATCCCTATCAGGCCAGGATTTGAAGCCTAGAAACAGTTTGTGACAGACATTGTCTATCAATGTCCAGTGGGATGGGGGGGGAGGGGGAGGCAGGGTCAGGAAATGGGCTGCATGCTTTCCCTTACTGCTGTTGAAGGAAATGACTTCTATGTAATTGGCAGGTTAGATGCTGCTTATTGAATGCCCAAGAGCTCTCTCTCCTCCCAGGGAACATCAATAAGGCTATTTAATAGTAAATTACCTTTGAAAACCTTTTTGGCCTAGCAGTGCAGAGTCAGTGAACAGCTACTGGGCTAGCTGCTAGGATCAATGCTGGGGGAAATAAAAATGGATCCGATCTGGTTTCTAACTCAATCTCACTTCTCAGGAATTCAAAATGCTTCCCAGAGAAATTCATTCTCACCATGTCCATGCCAATATTTCTACTTTATACGCACAGGCTAAAGGACAACCGGAGAGAGATGTTGTCATTCCTCACCAGGGAATGAGCTAGGCAGACAGAAATCCTGGAAGGGATAAGCCCAGTGATCCTAATAGTCCGGCAAGATTTACCTTTTGTACAAAAGACTGTCTCAGGCTTGTGGCTAGGATGGAGTCTACAAGTTTCACAGGTCCCAGTGCTCACCCCCACACTCCTCATTGCTCTTCCTCCACCATGGCGGCACACAGCAAAGGTGAGGACAGGCCTGACACCACATCCAGGAGCTGTACGGTACCTCCTGGCTCCCTGGCCCCTTGCTAGACATCAAAGCCACAGAGAGGAGCCGCTCCTGTCACACTGAGTATCACACTGCCTCTCATGATGGTGTTCACTGTCAGAAACAGGACAGGATCATAGTCCAGCCCAGGAACCTAGAACTGTCAGGTCCAACAAAGAAACTGGCTTTAAGGAGCAATGAATTCATCTGACCCCTCCAACCAACCAGACCTCTTCATTTCCAGAGGGAAACACTCAGAGCTCGTCAGGATAGAGCTGGAAATTATTTCTTTGGGCCCTAATAAATTCAAAACCAATTTGGAGTCTGAACCAAAACAAAATGAAGGACTATCATATTTCAAGGAAACTATCTTACACTTCCCAAGTTGAGCATTAATTTATTCTTTCTACAAGTCTGCCTGGATCTTACTCATTTAATGTACTGAAACATCACTAGAAATTTACCCAGAAGGCCCAGGTACCTAATGTAGATGTGGAAGCGGAAGAGGAAGCAATAGAGCTTAACTTTAGTTAACTGAGTCCTTCAAGGACATTGCATGAAGTCATGGCATCTGTGTAATGCTTTACCTTTTATTGACCACAGATTCTAGGGAAATTCCAAGTAATTCCATATCTATAACATTTCCAGCAACATAATCTTTCTTTTTATGAACAGCATTTTGACAGTTAGGAGACAAAGCAGTAACTACATCATGTAGTATGTATCATGATCAGGAAGGCATCATAATAGTAATTTTTTATTAGGAGTTATAACCACCTTTAACATACTGAGTTCTGGCTACCAATATGCACACACTATTGAACAATATGAAATGGTCTCAGACCAAAAGGTACTCAGAACTGACCAGGTGTGAAATTGTTAAGCAGTTATGTCAAGAGTCACTGGTGACTGGGAGCGATTTCATTGTACACCTGTGGTTTATAAAAAGTCCTCAGGGAAAAGGATCTGCACATCCATCTGTATAGATACAGTACACAAAGTACAGCCAGCAGAACAGCACTTAACCCTGAACATATGTCACATTCTTAGTCTGCTTAGGAAGAGGTGGAACTATAGCACCAGGCTGAACTTATGAGGGACAAAAAGAAATTCTCAGACTCAAAAACCAGCCTTTGAACAAGAAGACTGAGACTTGGGCAGTAAGATCCCTAAGCCAAACAGCAACACCTCTGCTTGTAACAGTGCTGGGAAAGACAGAACTGTGAGCCCTGCAACGGGACTGGGAGAAGTCTGCATGGCCTCTCATCAGACCGGCGCAGACAGTGCTAGCACTGGCTCCTACAGAGGAGGACACAGGTCCCTCTGTGTGACCTTGAGGATCCTTGCAGTGCCAACTAGATCCAGAGCCCCAAGGAGAGCAGGCTCAGGTACCCAGTAGACCCTGAAGTCTGGTGTTAAAGAGCCATACAAGACTTTTTTTTAATACATGAACCAGAAAGATCAAATGTGACTATCCATCACTATTTTGTTGTACAGAGGAGGGGAAAGATGCTTCCTGTATGAGAATTCTGACCCTATTAAGCTTATTCCTGTTTCTCTATGCTTCTAATTACATGGGACCTGAGTGCCTCTCCTAGGAAGTAAAAGTAAACAGATGTGTTGGTTTTTCTTAAATCCAAAGTGAAGGTCATACCTGCTTCAAGGATGAGTAAGCGACAACTTGAATTGCAAGTAAGTAAATCCGCATGATGTAAAGTTTGTCATGGGACCTCTCTCTTGGCTTAACACACTGAGAAAACTGCAATACTTCTGTAATCTAACTCATAGGAAGTTCTAAGATTTTCTTTCCATCTCTCTTGTTAACTTTAATGACATTTTCTTCTTTCCTTTCGAAGTGTTATTATTTTTATATATTTAACCATCTGGCCAATTGCTTAGCAAGTAATTAAAAAACTACAAGGGATTGGAATTTTAATTTGATGAATGGGGTTAGGGAAGAATTTAATGGCTTCTTTGCTAAAAGGAATTATCATTCCTGCCTTTGCCTAATTGTAATTTTCTTCTTTTTTCAAGTACTAGAAACCCAGAGCCTTGTATATGGTAGTGCAAGTGTTTCATTACTGAACTACATCACCAGCTCTGTAAGATTTCCTTTTTTAATCGAAGAAACTGAGTTTGAAATGAACCAGTCTTTCCTTTCTTTCTTCTTTCCTTCTTTTAATATTATTTTAAGACAGGATCTCAATTTGTACCACTAGCTCGCTGTTTCCGTAATGCTGTAGTTACAGGTGTATGCCCAGCTTGAATTGAAACTTTCAAAGCAAGAATGCTAAAGAGTTGTTTTGGCCTTTGCACCTCGTTTTCCATCAAATGGACTGAGCACCAGCAATGAGGAACTCCAGCAAAGTATACAAAACTAGGGTGGAAGTGAGGTTGGTATAAATAATTGCTTCCCAGGAAGAGGTTTTTCTGCAGAACACTACATCATTCTCAGATCGTTTTCTCATGGGGTGCTGTAAGGCACCCCATGAGAGTAGGTAAGGAACAGCAGAAGTCCTGCAGCCCCTCTTCTGTCTATAAAGAGAAACAGGAGGAGAGAGGAGGCAGGCTCCAAGATGGCAGTCTGACAACACACTCAAACATGGTCAGGGTGTGTCAGCTGTAATGGGTGAGCTTGAATTTCCCCAAATTATTTTATGCTCACACAGATGTGGATCACTGTAGCAGAACAGGAAAACAAAGTAAAGACTCACAATACATTCAATACTTCTTTGTTTCAAGGCTAGTCAAATGCCTGAGGTTGATGAATCTCCCTAAGTTTCAAGTACTAGAAACCCAGAGCCTTGTATCTGGTACAGATACAATGGGGACATTGCTTTTCCGTTTGGTGGATCCAAGAACAGCTCCTGGGCTCTTCTGCTATACACTGGCTACCCGATCACACCTCCTTTCTACATTTCTGTACAACTTATGCAATGTTTGCTGTTTTCAAGTCTGCAGATGTCCACTGTGGAATGAAGTACAAATTGAACTAAACAGATTATTTCATAAAAACAAATATAAAAACTATGTATGTGGTAACATTGTGTATCTTTCTAGGTAAATAAGCACATAAGAGATCTGAGAGAAAATCCTTATGTCAGACATGCTGCCAGTATTTACAGAGTAGAATACTAACCAGATAGCTAATTTAAGCATCTTTGTACAAGTAGGCCACAAGGAATTGTCCAGAGGACCTCCCTTACATTAAACATACATACAGAAACATTTCTATTTCTCTAAATATTTCATAGTATCTTTAACAAACATCATAGATTAAATTATTTCATGAACTATAAGCATGGTTTGGACTACTAAACTCTATCCATGAGGAATTCCAACTGACTACATTGCCTATGTTGTTTCATGTTTGGGAGAAACAAAAACAAACCCAAACAGGTTACTTAACCTCAATTAACTAACGTCCTGCAACTTTCAAGGAAATGTAATTTGCTTTGCTGTTGCCATGGCAATGCCTTGCTGGGCAACACTTATTAGTGATTAGAACTGTCAAGTAAATCCATCTGTGTGAGTGTGTGTATGTGGGTGAGAGACAGAGAGACAGAGACAGTGGGACAGACAGACATCACATAGATGGGCTAAAACCTTGTAAGGAAAGAAGCAATCTTAAGTGTGTGTGATGGCGTTAATCCTTCACACACATCTTGGCCATTTTGGCCCCTCTCTTCCTATCTCACAATCACACGTGAAAAACATGAAGGCCGGGAGCAAACCAAGGGGAGTGAAGAGTTCATGGAGTCTGAGCTATTAAATAAAGGACTGAATTTTCCTCCAGCGATTTCAGTGCCTTTTCCTTTTCCTTTTTTTCCCCCTTTTTTTCCTTTAAGTGACAGTTGGAATGGAACACTGAGTGTGTGTGGCAGAGAGTACAGAGATCTGCTGAGGAGCTGGCACTGTGACATGTGTAAAAATAGAGCCAAGTATAAGAAGTGGGAGTGGCCGTCATTCCATTGAAGCAGTTCACTTGAAGTTTCCCTTCACCTTTCCATGAACTGCGTTTCTGTTTATCTGCACTTCTGCTGTGTAATGTGGTGCAGTAGCCTGTGCCTTATTTTCTGTACTGTCTGTCCTTGTCCTTCACTGGAGTCCTAGCCCAAGCAGCAGCTGAGCAGAGGCACAAACATACTGCGCAGCATCACCTGCATGGGATGCACTCAGGATTCCAGAGCCCAGGAATTCTACAGCCAATCAGTGTATTTACAGGCCAACCATATGGGCACCAACTGGGACCTGCTACCATGTGAATTTCTAAGCCCCACTCCATACCTGCTGTGTCACATGACCTTTAACAAGATTCCAGGTGATTCTCGTGTATATTTAATTAGCAATATTCTATAGGACAAAACAATGAAAACAAAACGTAGAAACAACACAGCCTCCCCATACACACACACACACACACACACACACACACACACACACACACACACACACACGAGAAACTCCTACATTAAAACAGACTTTGGGAACATATCCACTGCATGCCTCTGCACGTGCTACTGGAAAAATAGCAGATGCTCTGACTAGCTCCCAGAGTTGTCAAGATCAAACACAGAATGGGTGTGGAAATGACCTGTAACTCATAAAGCACCGTCAAATGTTATCTGAACCTTTTTTTTTTTTCTTTTTAAAACATGAGCAATTTTGAACTGAGTCAGAAAAGAACTATCACTTCCTTGTTCCTAAAAGCCATGTAGCTGTTTTTCAGGAGTCAGGGGCAGTAGGCCCCATCCTACAATCACCTGACAGCTTAGTGGAACCAGAACTTACCCAGGAGGACCAAAACCAGAGCCTCACAGATCTAGATTAGAAGCCAAGAGGCTAGCAACAGATCCTACACTTTTCCTGCTCCAGCCTACAGCATGTGGACTATCCTACTACAGTGACAAGCCACCAGCTCTCTACTTCCCCTTATCCTGGCTATTTCCATTGTTTCAGTAGAAGGTTAAATGGGAGACAGACTTGAGCTTGTCTCCTGTCTCCTTGCCAGTTGACTTCAACCTCCAAGTCTCTGTTACTGTCTCTGCCTGTCTATCTGTGTCTCTGTCTCTGTCTCCGTCACTGTCTCTCTCAAAAATCCAGCATCACAGTTTGGCTTCTATGCCCACTGATATAAATCAAGTCTTTCAAACACGAGTTTTACAATCAAATAAGATCCCTAGATCTGTATCACAGCATCCACTGCTGTGCAACTGAAACAAGGGAATAAGTAGCTCACATTCCCAATTTCCTCATTTCTAAAGTACAATCACGGTCACTGAGGTGGACTGGGTGACTGTCCACTCACCCACTCTCTCCCTCTCACAAGCAGGAGAATTAAACCATGTTCAAATGACTGCACTGGCCCTGGAGAACATGGGAGTGGCATAGACAGCTATTTATTGTTGTTGTTTTGGAGGTACCTGAGCTCAAACTCAGCACATCATGCTTACTAGACAGGCGCTCAACCACTTGAACCATTCCTCCAGCCTCTTTGTGCATTTGTTATTTTTGAGATAGGTTCTCAACTTATGACTGCAACAACCTGGGCTCTAATCCCCTTACTTACCCTCCCACACAGTGCAAGGGATCACAGACACACACCAGGGCTGACTTTGAACCACCATCGCCTGATAGCCACCCTCCCAAGTAGCTAGGATTACAGGCTCGAACCACCACACCCAGTTGTATGAACCTTGAAATGGATGTCTTCCCTATGTCACAACACCAGCAGCAGCCCTGACAACTGCTCCTTTGGTTAGGTTGAGGAGTGGGGAATAAAATACAACCATTTCCAATTTCCCATGGGTTCTTCCTATAAAATCCCCACAGGTCCATAACACATTCTTACATCTAGATATGGTTTTGAAAGTTTACATCTAAAGGGGATAAAAATATGCCGTTATGACATACTGACTATTCTAAGTTAAAGGCACTTCCAAAAACAGCAGGTGCAAGATTACTCTGACCTGTTTTCTTGCAGACAGAAGATGAAATTCCCAGGTAAAAGACTATTCTGGAATAAAAACAGCATTCTTATCAAGAACAGGAAGTTGAGACAGAAAATTCTGTGCAGACCTTATTTAAATAATTTGTATCTTTAAGTCTTCCTACATAATTTATTTGTTTTTTTCCAAATCCATTTTCTATCCAACTCTATACATGTGCTTGATCCTAACTCTTCTTTTTTTTTTTTTTTTTTTGGGTCCCATCGTGGGGCCTGAACTCTGGGCCTGAGCGCTGTCCCTCAACTCTTCAGCTCAAAGCTAGCGCTCTACCACTTGAGCCACAGCGCCACTTCAGCTTTTTTCTTTTTGCTTATGTGGTACTGAGGAATCGAACCCAGGGCCTCAGGCATGCAAGGCAAGCGCCCTGCCACTGAACCAACTTCCCAGCCCCCTAACTCTTCTTTGAGTCATTTTCTTATGAAAGTTCCCATGCTATGTAAAACATATTAAATGTATATGCTTTTCTCCTGTTTATCTGTCTTATGTCAATTTAATTCTCAGTCCTAGCTGAAAGAAGACCCTAAAAGGGAAAAGGTGATATTTTGATGCCCCTGCAAAACAATTATATGATCTTGTAAATTCTAACCTCTCCTGATAACACCACTTAGAATCATCAATCCATTTATCTGAAGTATACAAAACTGCAAGATTATTTACATAAAATGGAGTGCTTGGAATTTTTAAAAAGTTGCTTCGGGGCTAGGAAGTTGGCTTAGTGGTAGAGTACTTGCCTCGCATGCATGAGGCCCTGGGTTTGATTTCTTAATACCACATAAGAAGAAAAAAGCCAGAAGTGGAGCTGTGGCTCAAGTGGTAGGGCATTAGTCTTGAACTCAAGTGCTGAGAGACAGTGCCCAGGCCCAGAGTTCAGCCCCCCACAACCAACAACAACAACAAAAAAAAAGAAGAAGAAGGAATTTAAAAGTTGCTTCAAACTAAGTGCTGATAGCTCATGCCTGTAATCCTAACTCCTCAGGAGGCTGAGATCTAAGGATTGCAGTTCAAAGCCATCCTTAGTAGAAAAGTCTGTGAGACTCTACCTTCAATTAACAAACAAAATACCAGACTGGAGGCATGGCTCAAGTGATACATCACCAGTTGTGACAGAGGAAAGGCCAAGTTCAAGTGCCAGCACCAACATTGAAAATAAAGTTGCTTTGATTTAGAATACAATTGGACAGGTGAAAACTTCTTAGTGTATACAATGGAAAATTTTACATTAGTTCAGCATTACATGAATTTGTTCTCACTTCTCATACTCTTAACTTTAGAACTAAATTTTGAAAATAATTTTGTTTCTCTCATTTTACTAATTTTGAACATCTGTGCAATTACTGTTACCTAAAATGACTCAAATCAGTCATAGGAGTCTTGGAATATGTGTATGAATGAGATAGCTCCTAGGGGTGTTGGATGAGCTTCCTCATCAGGAATATACCATTACCCAGTCACTTTGTGAGTCTTCAAACTCAAATTAAGACAATCAACCAGAAGTAAAACACCCATCAGCTGTTTGCTTACCACTTTTCCTTCCCTTTCCCTTTCCTTTTCCTTTTCCTTTTCCCTTTCCCTTTCCCTTTCCCTTCCCTTCCCTTCCTTTCCCTCCCCTTCCTCCCTCCCTCCCTCCCTCTCTTCCTTCTTTTGTGTGTGTGTGTGTGTGTGTGTGTGTGTGTGTGTGTGTGTGTGAGCGCTGATTCTGGGGCTTAGGCTCAGAGCCTGGGTGCTCAGATGGCCTACGTGTCATCCCTGAACTTTTGTGTTCAATGCTAGCATTCTACTATTTAAGTCTTAGCTCTACTTCTAGCCTTTTGGTTAGAAGATATATTGGTTTGGAGATAAGAGTCTCACAGACTTTTCTGCCAGCCTGGCTTGGAAACATGATCCTCAAATCTCAACCACCTGATTAGTTAGGATTACAGGCACCTGGATTGCCTATCATTTTTACATATTGCTAGGTCTACACTTTGATTTCAATTAGAATCACAATAACACTACCCCAAACACACCAAATTATACAGTCTCTTTTATGTCATTTCAGTGAACCAGTACGTAAGCAAAGTGTATGACAAAACAAGTGAACAATTTCTGGGATATAAAGAGTTCTAAATCCAAGGGGAAAAAGTTAGAAAAAATGTGGTTTTTTTTTTTATTATTACCAAATAGGTTTTAAGTTGGCAAATAGGTATGTGCAAAGTTAGTTTTCTGATCCCTTTGCCTCTTGTCTCTGGCACTGACACCCCAAAGCACACTGGGAGTGTGGAAAAGGGCACACTGGGGTGACTTACGGAGAGAGGACACGCTGGAGGAACCCCGCAGAAACTGCTGTAGGCCGTCTTCGCCATCGCTGGAGCTGGCCATACTGTTCCTCATCTCCAGCATGGAGATCTGTGCGCACAGGCTGAGCTGGTGCTCCAACTTCTTAGCCTTCTACAAAGCAAAGCTGGTTGTTTTTTTAATTGTAAAGGTGACGTACAGAGGGATTACAGATAAATCTGTAGGTCATGAGTACATTTCTTTTTGAATAGTCTCACCCCCTCCCTCATTTTCTCCCAGTTTCAAAACAAAGTTTTAAGATTTATGGGACTTAAATCATATATTCCCTGTAAGTATGATTTCAAGGGAATCATGTATCATGTATTTCTTTGAAACAAGTTAGTGGGAAAGAGGGGGGCGCGGAGAGGGGAGAGGTTCATGCCTATACTCCTACTTTGGGAGGTTGGGATATCTGAAGATCATGGTTCAAAGCCAGCCAGTTAAAGGCAGTAAAGTCTGTGAAACTCTTATTTTCAATTAACCACCAAAAAGCCAAAAGTGAAGCTTTGGCTTCAGTGACAGAGTGGCAGCCTTGAGCAAAAAAACTCAGGGACAGTTCCTAGGCCCTGAATTCAGCTTGGAGAGAAAGAAGGAGAGGGAGAGGGAGAGAGAGAGGGAGAGGGGGAGGGAGAGGGAGAAGGGGAGGGAGACGAGGGAAAGGGAGAGGGAGAGGAAGAGGGAGAGGGGGGAGAGGGAGTGGGAGAGGGAGAGGAGGAAAAGGGAGAGGGAGAGGGAGGGGGAGGGAGAGGGGAGGGAGAGGGGGAGGAGGAGGGAGAGGGAGAGGGAGAGGGAGAAAGAAATGGGGGAGGGGAGGGAGAAGGGAAGGGGAAGAGGGAGTACTTGCTAAACATAAAGTTCCCCATAAATGTAACCCATGATTTTTGTTATTAGCTATTACTACAAACACCTTATTAAAATGGCAATATACTAGTAATGTTTATTAGTCTGAAATAATGATTATTTTTTTTTCATGGGGGTCTTCTAGTCTGTTCCATTGATCTTCCATGCAAAATTCTTTTTTTTTTAATTTTTAAACTATTAAATGACTTTTTTCAGTGCTACATGCAGGATAGGCAAGCGCTGTACCACTGATTATATATATTTATATATATATATATATATGTATATGTATATGTATATGTATATATGTATATATCTGCAGCCCTAACTTGATGAACAGCCTAGACAAGATGACTTAGGAGGCACACATTCATACTCTGTGTTCCTAGAGAACAGTTACCTAACACAGAAACAATGTTTTTGCAAGTTCTCATCTGTAATCACTTTAACTTACTTCTCATCAAACGTGGGACACCGAGATCAAAATGCAAGCTACTGAGGATCTAGGCAGCTCTTGAAGTCCACCAAGTTCTACTAGCTATGGGTTCTTGGAAGGGGTCTGGTCAGCAAGACCTGAAGCCTTGGAAGACAAAGCTAACCTGGCAGTTTTCTGTTGGTGGGTGTTTGTCAGCCTTTCTTCTGTCTGCACTTCCCAGTGCCCTGCTTCCTCTGCCTACTTCACCCCCACAACCTCCCAATTCCTTTGTCATCCTCTTCTGAAAATACATAGATTCTTAAAAGGGACAGCTCTTCATCCCCCAAAATGCTGGTCCCTCTCTGCTACTTACAAATAATGGGAAACACGAGAATTACAAAATATATCTTTTCTCAACAAATGATTTGCTGAGGGTTCTCTCCATTTTAACCATCCCCTCTGCATTTAACATATGGCAATTTAATGAAAATTCAAAAAAACATATTAGGGAAAGAAAAGTATACCTCACTATAGATATTAATTTTAATTCAGAAAAGTACTTACCTTTTCATTCAAGGTGGGATCATTCAACGAGTAGAGTTTATTTGTAATATCTTTTCCTATAAGATACCTAAATATTTCGTATAGGAAAGGCTCTGATTCCAGAAAGTAAGTTAATCTTTCTCTTGACCAGCATAAGTATCTGCAGTTATCATCTGCAACAATGGTGACCTGTCAGAGAAATAAACATGTGAAGAAGAAAGTGCATCTACATGGGTAAAACAGGACTATAGTCATTTGTGGAGAAGGGAAGAGCAGGAGAATTTAGTCAACGTTACCAGGACAATGCCAAATTGGTTAAGCGCCAACGTACACAAGCTTCTGTACCTACGTATAAAACAATGTTTAAACTGGACTGAAATATGTATATACAAGGGAGGGTTCCACTGGTGTAAATGACTAACTTACAGTTTAACAAAATGAATATCAGGAAGCTGAAACATGTTTAGTAGGGGAGAGGGCAACAGGAGAGATGGCAAATACATGAGTGGACAAATAGAGTCCTAACATTCAATGTACACATGTGGACATGGAACCAGGTAATGAGGGGACAGGTAGGGTTGTGGGAGATGGGAAGAATGATAGAAAGGGTGACATTGATCAAGATGCGTTTTATTCATAAGCTGACACAATGGACTGAATCCCCTTTGTACAACTACTCAAAGATAATAATAAAAAATGTAAAACTATCTTTAAAAACAATCCATCCATCAGCAGACTAAACACAAGTAAATGTAGATTTTTGTTGTCTGAAGTCTGGGAACAGGACAACCACTGTGTTGATTATTACTCTCGTGGTATGCTGGATAGATACTGCAGTTGGACATGTGATGTACGATTACTTATTTCTTTATTCCGGATTAATTGGAGAACAGAGATGCAAGGAAAGATCTGTGAGGCAAACTATAGGTGAAAGACCTGCCAAAGTTACTCCACAAATATACACTGAGAATAAGAAAACTTTCAGGACTTAGGCTTGTTGTTTGAGGGGCCTGTGAACATTCAAAACTAACTCCAGAGACACTCTTCTTCCTCCCATTATCTCAGAACTGGGAGCTATGTCCTCTCTTTGAGTAGTGTCACACAGGAAAGCAAGAGGGTGCTGTTACAACACTCCAGAGCCCAAGCATTCCTCCAGTAAATATTTTCTCTAGAGCAAGGGCCAGGCCCTCTTAGCAAAGTCCACAGACCCTTCTTCCCACACTGGCCCTCTTGCCAGCACTCAGTGCTCCTGTTCCTCCTTCCTTACAAAACTCATTTCACCATATTCAAACTTATCTGCTGACACATCGCTATATTCTGATGGCAGGGACTGAGTGTCTTCAGGCCTGGTGCCTAGATTCTAGGCCACAGTGCTGCTCATTGTGTTTATGATATGAAAGAGTTAACAAAAGAACACAGAAGCTGTTGAAGACAAACACTGTCTTATATCCTCAACTCTAAACCAACACTTGTCCTTGTAGGAGATTAATAAAAAGTTTAGGAAATGGACACCAGGTCTTATCAAGCCTCAGAACAAATATGTCCAAAGGAGCTTTCTCTCCTCTGTTAGTCACAAACATTAAACACATGTCAGATGACAAAGGAGGATTTAAGTCTACCAAGAGAATAGAAATGACAACTCCAACTTTCTCTTGTTTCATCAATGGGGTTTGTCTACTTTAAAAAGTAATTCAGTATTCCTTCAAAACAGAAGTTCAGACTTATTTATTATATTAAAAGTAGGGATCGCTCAAACTGAACATGTTTGCATGTACTAGCATCTTTCAGACTCCATAAGACACTGAATTTCACTAATTCTTTCAACATACTTGATGCCAGATACTATTCAAAACACTAGTTTATCATGGTGAGCAAGAAAATCAAGATCCATTGTCTGGGTATGGTGGCATATATCTGTAATCCCAGCACTCAGGAGGCTGAGGCAAAAGAATCACAAGTTTGAGGCCAGCCTGGGTTACACAGTAACTACTTGCCTCAAAATAAAGGAAGGGAAAAGAAAAAGAAGAAAATATCCCCACAAAGCTTTCATCTAGCAAAAGAGGCTGATAACAAGTACAGAAATATGAGCAAACAAATACAGAAGAGATTGGTAGAGCATCTGTAGAGGATGACAGCTGCACATAATGTCATTTATTTTATATCCATCTATTGTTCTTACAAACTTTTTAAATGTTTATACTTCTATCGTGGATGTGGATCCTTTAAAGACAAATGGCAAAAGAGAAGCACCAAAGATCTTCTTCACAAGCACGTGTTAATTACCAGTGGCCTGAGAGCTCTTGATTGTAAACAGATTTTCCGACCAGGCCAAATCCAACGATGCATCCAAAATACATCAAGACAAGTGCACGGGAAGTAACCTGGCCAGGGGACCATCTGGTTGGCTGCACAGCCCACTGACAGCCCCTTCTCGAAGAACAGCCAACACACCGGCTCCAATGACAAAGACACAGGCTCAATGATGCCAATGTAGTTTGTATCCACTGGCCAACTATGAAATGCCAAACCAGGCTCAGTGCAGAATAAAGCTGACGTGAATCAGCAAAGTACAAATCAGTGTCCATCTGGCTGTGGTAGCTCCATTTTGGTGATGCTTCACATTAGTTATGAAGAATAATTCTCATCCATCAAAATCGACTCCCCCCACCCCAAGAAGAAAGACCACTGCAACTACTGGTAGAGGATATTTTCATCTGTTAACTTGGTTATAAATATAATTTGAAATCACAACTGCTGTGATGATGCCAAGGCTCCAAGTGGATCAGTCCCTACTTGAATATAAACCAGTTCTACATCGTGCCATAAGAAAATTAATCGTGGGCTCCATCCTGGGGGACTGAGGTGCCTGGGGAACTGCCAGATGAGGATCAAAACAGCAGTTGACAACAGGACGATGCTAAGGAAAGAATTTATTACTTCTCTTTTATTTCATGCATGGTAGAGTATTTCTCACTAGAAGTAAATGGGAATGTCCTAGAAGTGGTCTGTTCAACTGGTGCTTATTGAGTTTTCGTGAACATTAAAATGTAACACCATGAAAACTGGTAGATTAAATTGTTTTCCAGCTTCACTGATACCTTTACATAATAGTAACGTTCTATGTCCTTTATGTCCCAGTTAAATCGTAATGTTCATTTATTTCACCAGAGCATGGACATAAGCATAAAGACATTGTTCTTCCCTTAAAGCCAGTGAAACTAATTTTCATGCTTTGCAACACCAGGGCATGCTACTGTTTATGGAAAAGCAGCCACAGGATGTGGAATACAAGAGAAAAACATGAAATCAGTATGGCTCATTTGATATACAACAATCATACACAGAAGAAACCAGACAGAAATACTATCTTCTAATGGTAGTCATGATTCTCTAAACAGTTATAAGCAGCAGCTTTGGTAAGTACCAAACAATTGCAAGCACCTATGGAGAATGAACTTCAAGTTCAGGATCTGTATTCTCTGCTCTGTCGCCATGTCTGCTATCATTATAATTACTACCTGAACAACACTCAAGAGATAGGAGCCAAGTCTACTTTCCTCCTTTTGTTAAATCATACAATTCATCGGCATCCTGACCAGAGAATGAATTCGAAGAAATAAAAGTCAAAGGGTGTAGCTCCTTTTCAGAATGATCCCTCACCAGCTATAGTTAGAGAAGGATGATATTAGCAGGTAAAAATGCATATTGGTGACTTTATGTCAATGATAATTTTAAGTGTCTTCTATGATGGGCCTAGGGAGTAGGCATTGACTTGGAAGAACAAGATGCTTTTCACTTGAGAAGAGACCCAGTACATAATATTCTTTCTCAGATGCACAACTGTCTTTTATTCCTAAGTAACTGCCGGCAGATAGTCATTGTAAACAATGAAAGCATTTCCTCCCTTGAGGATTTACACTGACGACACTGACACTGACTAGAGAGGCACAGGCTCAATGATGCCAATGCAGTTTGTATTCACACCAGACTCTGTGCAGAGCAAAGCTGAATGGAATGAACAAAGAATGAACAAATGTCCTATGTCCAGTTATGTACAGTACCTCAAATTTGGTTCTAGTCTTAGAGACTTCACATTAGTTAGCAGGAACAATTCTCAATGACCAAAACTGAGTCCCTAGTCCCTAAGAAGAAAGAGAGCTGAAGCTACTGGTAGAAGATTTTTTTTATAATTATATATAAAATAAAATTTGAAGTCCTATGGAGAAGGTGGAACATGTTTGTATGCCTGGTCTCTCAGGCATGACTTGGTTCTGATAACAAAGCTTTAGTTTCCACCCAACCTAGATCCCTGTCTCTTCTGTATATGAGACTGAGCTATAGGAAGTCATGTGCTACTATACACAAATGAACAGACAAAACAGGTAACTCTTGGGCTTGGGAAGAAGCATATATAAGGAGGTCAGAAGATAGGAGGAGAGAAGAAAGAAGTAGCAGTCTCTCACTCTGTAGATGGCAGTAATTAAAGACATTGTTATAATTAGAATGCAATTCTCAGGGCAGAGTTGACCTCTGGAAGAGCAAGGGGACAGTGAAAACCAGAAAAGCTAGCCTTAGCTTTCTCATTCTGTATATTAAACCCAGCCATCATGAGAAGAATATTGCACATAGTCAGTGACCTTTTGTGAGACCTTCTAGTAAATGCATCTAATATTAACAAACTGCATAATTCAGGCCAGGCAGCAGATAGGACAGGCCAGAGGCAAAGACTGAAATCATTGTAAATAAGATAAACTATATGCCTCTGAATTTCCCCTCTTATCTTGACTCTGGCATTTCAAGTGCATAGCATCTCATAATGTATAAAATAAGCTGGGTACTGGTGGCTCAGATCTGTAATCCTAGCTATTCAGGAGGCTGAGACCTGAGGGTTGTGGTTCAAAGCCAGCCTGGGAAAAAAAAGCCCAGGAGACTCTATTTCCTATTAACCACCAAAAAGCCAAAGAGGAGCAGTAGTTCAAGTGGTAGAATGCTAGAGTTGCATCCAAGCTCTCAAGCCTAGGACTGGCATAAAAATAAAAACAAAAAAAGGGGGGAGGAAGTCTATAAAATAAGATTTTGCCATGAAGAAACACTGCCAGGTCTTCTTTCTTCAGGTAGTAGATTCAACTTCCATTCCATTTCCACCTTCTCGCCCTGTTTATCCAGAGGCCAAGGAAGAAAATTTTTGCCCGTATCATCGGTTACTTTCCCATCAATAACAAATTCAGTAGGGGGAGAGGAGAAGAGTTATACTTCAGAAAGAATCAACACAAAGTGCCTTGAAATGGAGAAAGTTTTTTTTCTTTTCTTTATATTTATTTTTTTTAAGCACAGAAAAAATTACACCAAATTCTCCACATTGAAATAGCATCCACTGGGAATAATTTCATCTTTTTGTTCTTTAACATTTCCAGTTAGTATAAATGAAAATGACTGGATTTTTCCCACAATGATTAGCAAAATAAATTCTCTAAGGTAAAGCCAGTTTTCTGTTTTTCCCTAACAAATGATGCTTTAGAGACACTGATCATCTACAAGTGACATTGTCCTTTTGTCTCATAATGAAAACATGAGATGTTTTCTATGGAAAAAATTATAGAAATCCAAATAAGCAGAAAGAAAATAACAAAGCAAGCAAATTCATAACCTAGAAATAACAATGTTAACAAGGTCTAAAGTCTAGACCTTCCTTTGTACACATATACATATAATTTTTAAATTTTAAAATAGGATTATGCTATGTATAAAATATGCTAACCTCTTTTTCTAAGAAATCATGGTCACTTTTCTGTTAATATTCATCAGATTTCAAATAAGATATCAAGTAGTTATTCTCTCCTTAAAAATCATGCCAAAACATACCTGGAATTTTTCACCTTTGTGCATCTGGGTTGATCTAAACTCAGGAGAATCAATAAAGGCACAGGGGTAAATGTTATGCAGAAAATGCCCTCGATAGGAGACCTTCATTCTGATAACAGAAAACAATGTTTAATAAGCATATATTTCATAAATAACATTCTAATCTTTAAAACCACCATAATCTTATGGGATTTTATTTTGTAGTAGATTCAAAATTGCACAGATGGCAAAGTATCGGTGGCTCATGCTCATAATTATAGAAATATAGAAGGCTAGATAGGTACAATTGTGGATCCAGGACATCCTGGGGAGAAAAGTTTACAAGACTCCATCTCAGTGGAAGGAAGCTGGATGTGATAGCACACATCTGTCATCTTTGCTATGATGGGAAGAGAAACAGAAAGGTTTGGTCCAGGCATATACTGGGCAGGAAGCGAGACAACTACCTCAAAATAAGCAGTGCAAAATAGGTGTGGTTCTGTGGTAAAGTGCTTGCTTAATCAAGCATTAGGCCCTGAGTTCAAACACCAGTATTGTCAAAACAAAAATTACACAGATAATGAACAGGACATAATTAACAGCACTTCCTAAGGCTCAAGTATTTGTAGCCAAACATAACCTGAGTAAAAAGAAATAGCATCTATTATTGAACCAGCACAGAGCTCTCAAACAACTCTAATTGCTCTTACAGCTAGAGTGACATTTCAATTTGTTACACCAGGAGACTTAAAGCTATACTATTAATAAAACTACGTCTTAAGCTTGGCAACTATTTAGGCTGAGGCTGAAGAAACACTTGAGTCTAGAAGTTCAGGACCAACAGTGAGACCCTCATATAACATAGTAAGTATATTCACATTACACGCTGGCTTTCTCTGGAGAATACTCATATTCCTAGAAATGATACTTTTGTGATATTCCAAAAATAAGCAAATCACCTCTGTGGCATGCATAGCTTCTTCATATTTAATACCCAACTCAACCCTACATTATTTTAGACTCATTAACTTCAAATAAAAAGTCAAAAATGACTTGCACAAAGGGGCAATACCCAAGCGCCTCTTCTTCATATGTATATAAAATAATATACATACTGAAACAAACTCCAAAGATATGGAAACAAAGGACTTTTTTCTTAATTTGTTTTTTTTCTTTTTCTGATGACTGTATCCTTTACCTTATATACAGTGTATTCACATGCACATCTGGGGAGCGGGCACAGAATCAGAGGAAAAAGGGTGAAAAAGTACAGCAGTGGAGCACACTGGGCATTAATGAAAGTGAACTATGTAAACTTGTGAGTGGAGATGGAAGAGTGAGAATGGGAAAGAATGTGGGAATAGATGACCCTATGTGAAAAGAAATACACTATTACCTGACCTCAGTAAAGGTAACCCTGCTGTATATCTCCTCTAAAGCAATAAAGTAAGTTAGAAAAAAAGACACTAGGATTTGAAAAAAAAGAGTCAAAATGGTTAAAAACATTAACAACTGAATTACACTTTTCAGAGGACATATGGAGAATGAAAGCAAACTAGGAGCTTGGCTTTCCATACCTTCCCTTCAGCAGGATACTCAGACGGTCATCAACTGAGGTCTTATCCTCTGCAGCATATGTCTGGCCCTTTCGCAAGGTCTGGATCATACAAAACTGTCCAGTTAATCTTCGGAACAAATCCGGAGGCACTCTGAGTGGTTCAAACAATCGCCGGTAGATGCCACTGAGTTCTCTTTCAATCTTGACCTGAAATGCAGCAACATGGGAGGCTGTGAGTACAAACACACACACACGCACACGCACATGCACACACACACACACACACACACACACACACACACACACACACACACACACACACACACACACTTACTTCTGTGGCCTAAATTTGGTCTTGAGAATATACAAATCTGTGCTACACACTACCAGCCTTCTGAATTTGGGTCAATGGAATCTTACATAGAGAATAAGCAGCGGAATGTTTCTACTTTTGCTAAAAGGGTGCACAAGCTCCTTTTCCCTGGAAAGCACAAGGAAAAACCAGCACTACAGACCATACTTCTTTCTATTGACCATGAGGCCACTGTTGAGGTTTTAGGTCCTGTTACAACCTGCACCTTCTCCCCTAAGGACCTTCTACAAATAACAAATTATAGTACTTCTAAATATCATAGCAAGGAAAGGAACTACACAACACAAGAATCAATGTGAAAGTAAATTTACAAAAATGATATATTTCTGTGCAATTATCATTTAATTCACCAATATAGGAAATCCAACATTCACAGCTTTAGGCATTCCTTCACATGTAAGTATTCTCAAGAAAAGTTAAGGAAAGAAAATGGCCTAGGAGTTAATTCAGGTCTTTCTTAAGTTAAAATAAACTGTGAGCCAAGCACTGGTGTCTCATGCCTGTAATCCTAGCTGCTCAGAAGACTGAGATCTAAGAATCTCAGTCCAAAAATAGTCTGGAAAGAAAAGTCTGTGAGACCCTTATCTCTAACTAACCATCAAAAAGCTGGAAGTAGAGGTGTGACTCAAGTGGTAGTGTCAGTCTTGAGTGAAAAAGCCAAGGAAGGCACAAAGCCCTGAGCTCAAGTCTCAGTACCAGCACACACACACACACACACACACACACACACACACAAATACATACATACATACATACATACACACACTCCAAACCCATACTGTATAAGGCTGGTTTCTAGAAGAACAGAAAAGCTTAATCACCTTTATTGCCAGATTTTCCCAGGACCATCTGGACCCCGTACTGTCTCTGGAAGTTACACTAATTGGGAGGCTGGAACACTGTGTTGCACTGTGATGATCTCTGTCCCTGTGAAAACTCTGATAGACATGCTACCAAACCTACAGACCCACATGCCACAAGATCCACTCCCACTGATACCATTCTAACAGCTGCAATAACCCTATTTGTCCTGATGTTTCCTTTGGATGATGATCCAGCATGGGTTAATAGTCTGAGACGAAGCAAAAGCCTCAATAACTAAGTACTTTTCATATTTATGTGTCAATCAAAACAGCAAATTAGGAACTTTGTATTGTGGGGTTCTAGAAGGTTCCGATACTCAAGAACTGTTGTCCTCATTATTACAATAATCTACTCCCCCAATTCCAGAGCTCCAGTAACTGAAGAGTAAAATTCTAACATGTAAAATTATTTATTCATGAATATGTCCTACTTTCAGCATGTACATTTTCCAAAATAGTGCAGTAAGGAAAACAAGATCTGAAAAGTCTAGTAACATACATTCACATTCAGTTGCATCCTTCAAGCCTCAGCTCCAGACCCAATTTCATCATGAAGCCCTCTTAATTCTCTTTGGAAGCCTGTGTTCATCAAAAGATTTTTCTCAGCTTCTACAAGGTGCCAATCATTCACAGGAATGGAGGCCAAAATAATAATTGTGCTAGATTATTTATTATCATCCCCAATTACTTGCTGACACTCCCACCCCTACACTGACCTTTACCTATACTGTTCTCCACATTTGCGGGCCTGTCATGACCTTGTTTGGCCAAGGAAGTAGGAGCAGAAGTGATTTGTCCCTTCTGAGCAGATGTTTTAAGAGACACTGGAGGTTCCTTGCTCTTCCCTTTATGACAGATTGCTGATTCTTCTTCTGCTAACACTCTTACCACTTGAGCCACAGCCCCACTTCCAACTTTTTATGTGATTAATTGGAGATGAGCATCACAGACTTTCCTGCCTGGGCTGGTTTCTATCCTCTGATCTCAGTCTGCTGACTAGCTAGGATTATAGGTGTGAGCCATTAGCACCCCATTCTTCTTCTTCTTCTTTTGGTACATTTTTTGTTGTAAAAATGCTGTACATAGGGGTTACAGTTACATGAGCAAGGTAATGAGTACCTTTCCTATTGAGCATTGTTACCTTTGTTTTCCCCCTACCATCCCTTCCCTCCCACCTCCACAACTACTCCCTTTACCCCCTCCCCTCTCCCCCCTCCCGAAGTTGTAAAGTTAGTTTTCAACATAGTGTTTTGTACATCTCATTGTTACAATGGGTCAGCATATATCCTTATTTAAGCATTTTGTTTTTTCCCTTCCCCTCCCCGAATTAGAGGAGTGTATATACAAATACAGTGAAATAGGGGTTATACCGTGGGGGAGGAACATACAAACAAAAAAAATCTCATGGTACATTATAAATATGTTAGAAACAATAGCAAGAAAGAAAAAAAGATATTTGTGTCCCTTTCTTGGGGTTCATTTCGCTTAACATCATTTCATAGGGCCATAGGTACATAGCTTTTGGCCTTTTCTGTTTGTCCTACACATGTACTAGTTATTGCAAATAAGGGAAACCATGGGACCTATGTTTCTTTGGGCCTGGCTTACTTCATTTAGTATAACTTTTTCCAAGTCTTTCCGTTTCCTAACAAATGGGGCAATGTCATTCTTTCTGATGGAGGCATAGAATTCCAGTGTATATACATGTACAACATTTTCTTGATCCATTCATCTACTAAGGGGCATCTGGGTTCGTTTCATATCTTAGCTATAGTAAATAATGCTGTGAAAAACATGGTTGTGCTGGTAGATTTGGTATGACCTTGTTTGTGATAATTTGGATAAATGCCCAAAAGTGGGATTGCTGGGTCATAGGGAACTCTATGTGGAGAAATCTGCATACAGCTTTCCAAAGTAGTTGACAAGTTTACACTCCCACCAACAATGCAGTAGGGTTCTATTCTGGCCACATCCCCTCCAGCATCTGTTGTTATTAGAGTTCTTAATTATAGCCATTCTAACTAGGGTCGCCCCCATCTTCCTCCCCCCTTCTTCCTCCTCCCCCTCCTCTACTCCCTCCTCCCCTCCTTCTCCTTTTCTTCTTGTCCTCCTTCTCCTCCTTCTTCTTTTGGAGACAAGTCTCTCATATAGCCCCAGCCTCACTTCCCCTTTACTATGTAGTCCAGGCTGGCCTCAAATTGGAGATCCTCCTGCCTTAGTTTCTTAAGTGCTGGGATTATAAATATGTACCACCATATCCAGACCTATTATACTTTTGTTCTTGGTATGAACAACAAAATACATAACAAGATAGATCAGATCTGAAAATAAAAAGTTAGATAGTGGTGTTTTTGGTAACTACCATCATAAATGGTGATTTCCTGAGGTATATATTTGGGGCTAAAGGAAAATACATAAGAAAAAGTACATTCAGAAGGGGCTGGGAAGTTGGCTCAGTGGTAGAGTGATTGCCTCACATGCATGAGGCCCTGGGTTCGATTCCTCAGCACCGCATAAGTAGAAAAAAGCTGGAAGTGGTGCTGTGGCTCAAGTGGTAGGGTGCTAGTCTTGAGCTGAAGAGCTGCGGGATAGGTCCCAGGCCCAGAGTTCAGCCCTCACGACCCGCCCCCCCCAAAAATACATTAAGAAAACAGCATTAACTACTGAAAATCAACAGAAGCTGCCTATGAGTTAGTAATTTTATAACGAGGCAGAGATAGTCCTAAGTGACACTTGAAGACTGACAAAGAAATAATCAAGTAATATAACTTCAAAAAAGAATATTATTCCTAATTTTTATGTTCCAATGATTTCAACTGTTCAAACATTATCTGAAGAACAAATTTCAGACCTGCATACATAGAAGGTCTAATCTCCAGAGAAGTTACATTTATGTACTAAAGATGCCAGATGATCATTCTAAGTTGGAACAAAGTAGTTTAAAAAGCTTTTATATTTAAAATCATTTCCTTATTAAATAATTTTAGTAATTACCGGTCTTTTCTTGTACAAAAGATAAGAAAGATGCAAGATGTTGATCCCCAGGAACACGGAGTTCCAGATCACTATATCCAAGGCACATCGGTAGAGTGTGGCCCAGACAATGTAAAGGGTACATCCTGGTCAAAAACAAAGTTAACATGTTACATAGTTCAAACACCTTTAAATTTACCTTCTGTTTATAAATCTAGCATTTTAGGAATATCTAAGCTGAATAGCACATTAGGTTCCATTTTGTGGCTCATGCCTATAATCCCAACTACTTAGAAGACTCAGATCTGATTATCACAGTTCAGAGCTAATCCTGGCAGGAAAATCTGTGAGACCCTTATATCAAAATAACAAAAAACAGAAGCAAAAACAAAACGAAAAGAATGGAATTAGAGGTATGGCTCAAGTGGCAGAGTGCCAGCCATAAACAAAAAAGCCAAGCAAATTCAATCCCCCATACTGACACAGCTGAAATAAGTCATTAATAAAAGTAAACTTAGCCTCCTGAATTTTCCATTCATGTACTGGATTTTTTTTTTTACACAAATTCTCTTATGTGAGGTATCCTGTTTCTTTTGGTTACTTTTATATTATGAAAGTAACTAGATATTTTTAAAGTGAAATTATCACTGATGCAAATATATTGGCACGCATGTACACATAAGATAATCATTTGCTTTTTTTTTTCACTTATCTGATGATTTGGGAGCCTCTGAGTAAGCTCAGATTTTACTTGTCTAGGCCTTACTTTCTTCATTCATAGGCTAAAGTACTGGACTAGAGAATCTCTGTGGTCCATTCCACATCCCAAACTCCCATCTTAAAATTCACAATTGGAATTTGCTTTGTGATATTCTACATTCCCACATTTAGAGGTCATGCAGCTACAGTAGCCTCACAAGCTGCTTTTCATCTGCCCTTGAAGCCTCTTCTTGTCATTCATATATCTTTAGGCACAAAGAGCTGTTCTTCACTTACCCTCATGCACTGAATTGCCTTCCCCTCTGCACCCTTTTGCCAGGACCACTGGCTCACCCATAGAGAACCCTGCTCTAAAAGCCAGATGCACTGTCACTGCCCCAGTGGGACCTTGCTCCTACCTTCCTGCTCAGCTTACTGCTGCTCCATCACCCTGGACGCGGCGTACACTCCTGCTCCACAACATCCACACCCCATGCTAGCACTGCCCATCTGTTTTGACAAAATGAAGACTACCTTTCTCAATCTTTGACACATTATAGGTGTCAAAAATGCATTTGGATAAATGGATAATCAGGAAAGTAATCGA
Source organism: Dipodomys merriami (assembly GCF_024711535.1). Lineage (NCBI taxonomy): Eukaryota > Metazoa > Chordata > Mammalia > Rodentia > Heteromyidae > Dipodomys > Dipodomys merriami. Next base: position 35,326,960 of record NW_027206401.1, on the reverse strand, counting down.
ATACAAGGGATAATCTGTCAAGTACCACAAGCTAAAATAAATTTAATTGTTTTATTATTTTGATATGAATCAAATTAACTTGCCTGGTCAAGGTTACTAGGGACAAATATATACATACTTGTGTATGTATGTATATATTTGTTCCCAGTGCTGCTTTTCAGGCCACATTGTGTCTTCTCAAATAATAATGGTTGAGACTGTATAGGGCTTACTGTGCCAGGCAGATTCTAAAACCTATATCCCTATTTATACCTATTTATTTATCTATCTACTCAGTTATGTACGAATGAGTAAGCTGGTTTTGTTTGACCTATGATAAAACTGTTGTGGCAGAAAAGTGAGAACATTTACCCAAGTTACATTGTTAGTAAGTAACAGAACCAGGACTAGAGTCACTAATCTGATTCTAGAATTCATACTCTTATACACAAGTGGATTTCTGATAGCCAGAAAATCTACACAATGTATGAAAGCCTACCTAATTTTATCCTAAATAGAAAAGGGAGAGATATGGTTTAGGAAGGCCGCCATTCCAAGTTACTTGGCAAACTCCTAATGTTATAGTAAAATTAAACATTTGTTGTTACCTATAAACATGATAGGAAGCCCTCCCAATGTAAAGCCCATTTGTTGCGAATTTTCAAAAAAGTTGTATAAAGCCCCAGATGTCTTACCTATGGTTAACATTCCTCTGAGAAGTATCATATGAAGGTGAAGAGTAGTTGGAATAACCAAACCAACTGCAAAACAAATATTCGCTACATGAAAAACAAGATGATGTATTTCTCTCCAGTTTTCACACGTTGTCTCATTGGAAGGCACAGGGGTGACGCTTTCTAACTCAGACGTAAAACCGATTACAGTTGGTTCTGCCAGCAGGCTAGACTCTGTATAATTCATGTCGAAAGGTCCTGTGAAACCAAACAAACAAATGGACAATCATAAAAATGGCAATGGTATCTCTTCACTCCTCTGACAAGTAAAGTGCCACAAACTATTTGTACAAATTGAATATCAGAAAGTAGGCTTCTCTGTTTTTCATGAACTAATAGGTTCAAATCCTAGCTCTGTAACATATTAAATATACCCATTTCCTAATCTGTCAAGTGATTATAATACCTCATTTGCTTTAAGATTTACAGAAATGAAACATACAAAATACTTCACATAATGTACAATTATCTTTCTGTTATACATGCATATATCAGATATATATGTGTTCATATATATATTTAGATGTATATATACATATTTATGGGAAGTGAATGAATTAACTAGCCTAAAATACAATCACCAATGTTCACAAATCATAACAATTATGAAGTTATTTATATAGTTTTCCTTTATATTCATGCTGGTGACACTGAAGCTTAGGAAAAATAGAAAAAACAGATTTGGAAAACTTTAAAAGTAAACACACTCATATTTGCCACTTGAAAGCTTAATATAGTTAGGAGGCTCTATTTTTATATCATTGAGTTATGATGTCATTTGTATATATGTAGTACATTGTATATATGTAATATGTAATGTATGTGTAATCACATATATTACTATGACTATAAATATATACATATATTCAGAAAGATATAATATTTAGTGTCTTTTATTATTTAATTTAAATCTGTTTGCATTCCCATAACAATTTTAGTTAAAATATTTAAATTAAATATTTAAATTAAAATATAGTAAACTTTCAGTTTACTTAAATGTGGGAGTTGTGAATACATACTTCAATAGTAAGATCCAAGAGAGAGGATGTGCTAGGGATATGGTGGACACTGGTAATCTCAGCATCAGGAAGGCTGAAGCAGAGATCTAAGTTCAATGGCTTCCTGGTTTACCTAGAAAGAGACCCTGTCTCAAAACACATCAAAAACAGCTGGGAGCCGGTGGTTCACGCCTGTAATCCTAGCTACTCGGGAGGCTGAGATCTGAGGATCACTGTTCTAAGCCAGCCCAGGCAGGAAAGTCTGTGAGACTCTTATCTCCAACAAACCACCAGAAAACTAGAAATTGCACTGTGACTCAAATGGTAGAGTGCTCTCCTTGAGCTGAAGAGCTCAAGGACAGAACCCAGGCCCAGAGTTCAAACCCCAGGACAAAGAGAAAGAAAAGAAAAGAAAGAAAGAAAGAAAGAAAGAAAGAAAGAAAGAAAGAAAGAAAGAAAGAAAGAAAGAAAGAAAGAAAGAAAGAAAGAAAGAAAGAAAGAAAGAAAGAAAGAAAGAAAGAGAGAGAAAGAGAGAAAGAAAGGAAAGAGAGAGAGAAAGAAAGAAAGAAAGAGAGAAAGAAAGAGAGAGAGAAAGAGAGAGAGAAAGAAAGAGAGAGAGAGAAAGAAAGAGAGAGAGAAAGAAAGAAAGGAAGGAAGGAAGAGAAAGAGAAAGAAAAAGAAAGAGAGAAAGAGAAAGAAAAAGAAAGAAAGAGAAAAAAGAGAAAAAGAAAGGAAGAGAGAAAGAAAAGGAAAGAAGTTAGGAAGGAGGGAAGGAAAGAAAAGAAAAAAGAAAAAAGAAGGAAAAAGAAAAAATCCATAGCAAATGCATTTCAAAGAATATACATTTCACACATGCTTATATAAAATTTTCACAAAGCAGCACTCTTTCTTTACTATAATCCCTGCCTTTGGTCCATAGTCCATAACAACACTTCACTATTAGACAAATCTGTCCCTTGATTTAAAAAAATTATGTAGGATTACTGAATATGTTAATTATTCTGTTTTAAGAATGCTAAATGGCATAGGTCCCATGGTTTCCCTTATTTGCAATAACTAGTATATGTCTCAGTCAAGGAGAAAAGGTCAGATAAATTGATGTTAGGGAAATGAACTCTAAGATATGTATTCAAATTTTTTTCTTTCATGCGATTGTTTCTAACACATTTATAAGATTATTTCTTTGTTGCTTTGTGTGTCCCTCCCCCATGGTATAACCCCTGCTTTCACTGTATTTGATGTTGGTATAATTTGTGGAGGGGAAGGGAAAAAACAAATCGTTTAAATAGGGATACAGGTGGACCCATTGCAACAATGAGAAGTACAAGTGTTATATCGAAAACGAACTTAACAACTTTGGCAGGCGGGGAGGAGGATGGGAAGTGATTGGAAGGGGAAACAAAGGAGGAGGCTACAATACTTGATAAGAAATGTACTCATTGTCTTGCCCATGTAATTGTAACCCCTCTGTACAGTCTTTTCACACACACAAAAAAGAATGCTAAATGGGACCCAAAATACTCTTTAATGTAATTTAGAAATATATATATTTCTTTCATACTAATATCCTAAAACTAGCCTTACTTTTCTATTTCCTATTTTTGACATACTGAAGATTTTTAAGCAGTAGAATAAATTGGTATAGTGTAGTTATTTTAAAAGATGTGAAGAAATCTCCCATCTCTACATATGACAACATATACAAATGTATAAACTGTGAATGAAATGACCAAGATTAAAGCTCTCTCTGAATAAAATAGCTCAAAAATAGTAGGAACAGACTTTAATACTAATTTTCTTGGAAAAGAAAAAGACTTAAGAAGTTAACTACTTTCCATTAGTCTGAATCAATGAAAACTTAAGGTTATTGAGATGGAGGGATCATTATTTCAGTAACTGTATTTATAACAAGTTTGTTTTCGAGGGTCAAATTAGAATCCGTCTCAGAATTTTTGCAGCACCAAGAATTAACTGCCCTCTATAAGCATAGGCTCATAGCAACTCCGCTGGCCTTCCATACGTCAGTAACAACCATCATTTCCAAGGCGCTGGAGGCTGCTCCCATCCTCTCCTCTAGGAGGCAGGATGACATCTGTTGTCCATTGACTTCCAACGCCTAACTCTGTAAGACTGCTCCTAAGGCAGAGACCAAGGCCTTGTGGGAAGACTCATAAACATGATGCGTTCAGCAATCACTTTTTAGTCGGAAAGACAGGAATCCTGAGTGCCCAGTCTTCCCGAGTCTCTTCCTACACCGCAAGCCACCAGGGAGCCACATAAGCTAAGGAAAGTCTCTGCCATTCCTAGGTCTGTCTCTTTCTGGAATAGATGCAGCTACACAAGAGGGTCAAGTCTTAAGGGTCCACGATTAAAATACAGATTCATGTGGCAAACGACTCAACATACATGCTTCCTTACAAACCACACGCTTACATCTGCCCAGCCCGGCAGTCCACTGCAGTACAATGGCAGGTTCTAGAAAGTTCTAAAAATGGTGCTAAAAGTACCCATTTCTGAAAATTGATGGGCAAAACTACAGTCCACTGACTCCAGAACAAGAAAATAGTAATAGTAAATCAACCTAAAACATATTTTGATTTACAATTTATTAAACACACACATATATCACACACAAAAAGTGACCCTAATGGGGGGGGGAACCCAAACCAAACCCCAAACTGCTTATGCTAAACTGCCCTTACCCATAGAATGACTGGGCCTACTGAGGAGGGCTAGACTGGTGAATTGGTAAACTTTCAGGCTAATTTTGACGACATTTTTTTTAAGTTACCTTTTCTGTTAACGTAAATCCTGGGTTTCTATGAAATTTCAAATAGGTGTTTGCAAGTTTAAATCGCTGAACGCAAAGCTATTCTTCACCGAATGCCAATAAATAGATAGATAGATAGATAAATAAATAAATAAATAAATAGCTAAATAGATAAATAAGATAAACCACCCTCCCGGGAGTGGAAAGCTCGGGGTGTCTCCAGCCGCATCCTCCAGTCCGTCTTCAGAGTGGCAGAAGACATCACTGCTTTGCTGGGCGAATTTCCACACCTGACCCCGGCTTCAAAGCCAGCCACCCCGCTTCCCCAGGGCTCGAGTCTCCACCCATCCGCGCCCCCTGGAGCCCCGCTGACCTCGCCCTTTAAAGACCGAGGTTCAGCGCCGGCTGTCTCGGGTGACCCGGCAGCTTGGGGGACCCCCCAGGGAGCGAGGAGGGGGCGCCCTCGGAGCGCAGGGCAGGTGGGCGACTCCGGCCGGAGCGGTCCTACCGCGGGCGGGGAGGGGCCGTGCGGCGCGCGGGGACCGGCCCGGGGAGCCCGGTGGGCAGCGGGGCTGGACGCCCCCGGCCGCCGGCGCTGTGTGATCAGCGCTCGGGCCGCTGACCCGAAGGGTCTGACCGAGGAGAAGGGCAGCGGGGCAAGGACAGGGAGCCCCGCGCGGGCGCGCTCGGCCGGCGAGGAGGGGCAGAGGGCGGCGCTCCGGGGGCCAGGGCCTCGGGGGCGCGGAGCCACGGTGTGCCTCCACCCGGCGGGCAAAGTTGTCCCGGCGGAGCTCCCAACTTTGCCTCTCCGACCTGGCCCGGGGAGCGCGGGGACGGCGGGGCGCAGCCGCGACGCCCGCTCCGTACTTACCTGGCGCGTCCGAGGAAAGGCTCGGAGCCCGGGAGGCGCTGGGCAAAGTTTGGGGTGACGGCGGCGGCGGGACGCGGGGCACCGGGGACGCGGACGGCGCGGCCCGACGGGAGCGAGTCTCGGCCGGAGGATCGGCGGGTCGGCGGGCCTGCAGGCTGTGCCGTCCCGGGCAGGTCCCCGCGCCCGCCCGCAACCGCTTTGACTAAAATAGGCATCGCGGCGCCTGGAGCCGGGGCTGTTCCGCGCACGCGCCGAGCCACTCCGTGCCCCGGGCGGGCGGAGCCCTGAGCTGCTGCCTGGGCTCCCGCCCGGCTCCCGAAGCCCTGGGAGGGGTGGGTTGGAGTGGGGGGGGGGGCGGGTGCGTCCGCACACCCCGATCTCGCCATCTGAACCCCTTCCTGGTTGGGGCGGGAATGGGTACGGATGGCGCCGTGGGACCGGCCGTACCGTGCGCCCACCCCCCCTCACGGGGATAACTCCAAAAGTAGGGGAGAGGAAACTAGCGCTAGAACCTTCCTTTCCCATCAAAGATAAAGGACAACCCCTTTTCCCCACCCGCGTCACTTCTTTCTGGAATACTCGCCTACGAGGCAGCACGCGGACGGCGCCCGTGCGTGTCCGATCGGGGCGGCCGAGGCTGGACCAGCTTGATCCGCAGGACGCAGGATGTCACCGTGGGTTGGAACCCACGAGGGACCCTCCAGCCTGTTGCTGCTGCCTCGCGCCGCGAAAGACACGCCAGACAGACTGGACGCGGGCCACTGGTTTTCCCTTTCCAAGAAGAAGGGTGCTTACAAGGGCGCCCTCCGTGGTGGGCAAAACTCCGCTGGAATCTGCCACTTCCATTTGGTAGATTTTCGGCTCGTGATTGAAAAACAAAAAACAAAAAAAGACATGAAAGTGAGCGCCAATCAATACTGACTTGTTTACTGGACAGCAAATTTCGGGTAAGATATGCGCGCGCGCACACACACTCACACACACACACTCACGCCGGCAGTAATGAACAGTTGGCTCCGGTAGGGAAGGGAGAATTGTCGATCAAAGAGGAAGAGTGAGGCGTGCGCCCGGGCTCCACCACGTGTCCCATAGTCGACTAGAATTCGCGCTGGCTTTTGGAGTGTGAGCTCAATCCTGTGCACCAAACACGAGCTTCGGATCTGAGCGCGCCGCGGTGTAATGGCGCATGATAAAGTAACTGGAGCAAACCCTGGCGAAGGCTCCCTTAGTGAAGAAACTCTTGCAGCTGTTGCCCTGTGTGCCAGGCATACCAGTCATCCCACCTACTCTGAGGCGCAGGCAGTCTGACTTCTCTGAGGGCAGCCCCAGGAAAGGTAGTGAGTGGTTAGACCCTATCTGGAAAACAAACTGTAAGCAAGAGGGTTAAGGGGCGTGGCTCAAATGGTAGCACTATTGCCTAGCTAGCGTTTCCGCCCTCAGTTCATTCCTCTGGACCTCCAAATAAAACAATGGACGACTAAACAGCTATCCTGCCACACCTCCACACAAGTGTGAACCGTATCTGCTTAGCAGCTTGTTGTGTGCTATAGTTTAGAGCCATAACGCTCCCCAAAGGCCCATGTATTGATGGCTTGGCATATTCAAAGAGGGTAGATCCTTGATGAGGGGGACCTGCTTCCTTTTTTTTTTTTTTTTTTTTTAAATTTCCCTCCCTATCACGATGTATTGTGGCTGCCACAGACCCAGATGCAACCAATGCTAGGGACCATGGGCAGAAACAAATGCAAACTGTGAACCAAAAGATAGTTTTTCCCTCCTTTTAATTTAATTATCTCAGGTATTTTGTGGCAATGTCAGAAAGTGGACTCATACATTCTGTGAACCTGGATAAATTTCTTAGCCTTTCTGTATCCAGTTCTATCTTTGCTGCTGCTGCTGCTGTTGCTGCTGCTGGTGGTAACTGGTCCTAGACTTCATAAGATTGTTTTGAGTCTAATACATGCAAAGGCTTAGATGGTGTTTGTAATGTAAGTTCTCTATACATGAATATATATCATATTTATAGATCTCCTCTTACATGTCTAATTTTTTGGGGTAACTAATAGCAATTTTCAAGGTTTCTGTTTTAGGGTTTATTTCTAGATACTCTGTCAGACATTTTGGTGGCCTCCACTAAATACACTGTAAGGTGAGGGTAAAATATGATCTGTGCACAAAAATTTCACTACATGACTATTTGATGTCTGGTATGAATCATAATAATAAACACTGGAAATAACCTAAATTCTAACTGTAGAAAATTAAGTTATTATTTTGAACATTCTTATTCTAAATAGCTATTAAACTAACTTATAGAAATATAATAATACCCACAAGTTATATAGAGTGATGATCAGTAAATTTATCAGACTAAAGGCCTGACCCACAGTCTGCTTTTTTGTATAGCCGCAAGCTAAAATGGTTTTTACACTCTTCAATTACTGGAGAAATCAGAAAATATTTAATGATATATCCAGGATATATCTAATTTCTTTTTCTGTGTGTGTGCCTATCTTGGGACTTCAACTCAGGGCCTGGGAGCTCTCCCTGAGCCTCTATGCTCAAGGCTAGCATACTATTGCTTGAGCTACAGCTCCACTTCCAACTTCTTGGTAGTTCCACAGACTTTCCTGCCCAGGATGGCTTTGCACTGTAATCCTTAGATCTCAGCCTCCTGCTAGTGTTACATGCCTGAGCCACCAGTTCCCAGCTAATTTCTTATCACAGATATAGTAATGTTTGTGACTCTATAAAATTCAAATTCAGGGTATCAGTTTTCTTGGAACTCAGTCATAATATTTTTCCTCTCCTCTTCTTACCTCACTCCCTTCCAACTCCTCTTCTTCCTGCTTTGGTTAAATTTCCTAAAATGACTATATTTTACTTTTACAATTTTGTAAAAGAAAAAGAAAACTCTGTTTTTAAAGATATAGCCACCCCTTTGTATCTGGAGAGAGTATCTGCAAGGCATTTACATTACAGATTGCACACTAGTTGGGAAGGAACACTAAATTCAAGTCATAAGACTTGAATTCTAGTCTTTAAAAGAACCTGTGCTTTTTCTCTGTGTTGGAAAAAAATGTATCTCCTCATAACCTGTCTAAGATTGAAAACCATGAGTATCATATTGTGTTTATGCTTCATAGCACTGATATGGGAATTATGTGACTCTATAAAATTCAAAATCAGAATTCTAAGCACAAAATTGAGTATGAGAATGCCCCCTGGTTTCACTGACTTTTCTGCCAAGGCTGGCTTCAGACTTTAATCCTTAGATCTCAGCCTCCTGAGTAATTAGGATTAGTAGCTACCAGGGCCTGGCCTGGACATTGTCTTCTTTTTTTTCTCTTTGGTTGGTTGTAGGGCTTGAACTTGGGGCCTGTGTGCTGTCCCTGAGCTCTTCTGTTAAAGGCTCCTGCTCTACCACTTTGAGCCACAGCTCCACTTCTGGTTTTCTGGTGGCTAATTGGAGAGAAGAATCTCATGGACTCTCCTGTCTGGCTTTAGACCATGATCCTCAGAACTTAGTCTCCTGTGTAGCTAGAATTACTGGCTTGAGCCACCAGCCCCCCAGGTCTGGACAGCTTTTAAGAAATACTAACAAATGATTTTTCAAGAGCACTTTAGGTTGATAGATGATTAAGCAGATAATATGGAAAATTCTCATATATCTTTCCTCTCTTCAGCTATTTTCCTCTGTTACTAATATCCTGTGTCATTGTGGTATATTTGTCATAGTTAGAAAACCAATATTGACACACCATTATTAACATAGCTTACAATAGAGTTCATGCTTTGTACTCTAGACAATGGTTGTTTTTTTTTTTTTTTTTTACCAAAGGTCAAAATCCCATCTCCACTATTATATCATGCAGAGCAGCTTTAATCCTCTTCATCCTACTACTGATTCTCCAGCCAAACTTCTGTCTACCATGAAGTGTTTCATATCTCCATAGAGTTGTCTGTGCCAAACATCATATGGTTGGCTTTTTAATGGTATACTGCCTTTTCAGACTGACTTCTTTAAGCAGTGTGTATTTGAGCTTCCTCCATGTCCTTTTTATTTCTTTTCATTCATTTGACGTGCACATATATTATGAAAAGATTGCCAATTCAAATTTGTTAACACATCCGTCACCTCACAGTTACTGGTGCATGTGTTAAGAACACTTAATCTATTTTCTTAGCAAATTTCAAGTGTACAATACATGATTGTAAACTATTTTCATCATTTGGTCCCAGAGATGACTTACCATAAAATTGGAAGTTTGCACCTTTGGGCCAACTTCTTTCCATTTTCCTCCACTCTTGGGGCCCTAGAAAACCACCATTTATTGCTATTTCCTTGGCTTTTTTGATTCCTCATATAGGTGAGAGCATATAGTCATACAGTTTTGTCTTTCTCATTTCACTTAGCAGAATGTCTCCAGCTTTATCTAGCTGTCACAGATGCTACAATTCCTTTTTTTTTCTGGCTGGATAATATTCTCGTGTGTGTGTGTGTGTGTGTGTGTGTGTGTGTGTGTGTGTGTGTGTGTGTGTGTGTGTCCTTATCCATCCTCCAGCTGAGGTTGTTTCTGTGTCTTGGCTATTGGGAACACAGTTGCCATCAAATACAGGGCTGCAGAGGTCTCTTCAATGTACAAATTTTGTTTCCTTCAGATATATACCCACAAGTAGGATTATGTACTGATTACATTTGTAATTTTTCTGAGAAACGTCCCTATTGTTTCCCATAATAGTTCTACTGACCTGCATTCCCACTAACAGTGCCCCAGGAAAGGTTCCCTTTGCTCCACATCCTGGCCAACACTTGTTTTTTGTTGCTGCTGTTGTTGTTCATTTTGTCATTTTGGTAATGACCATTCTAACAAGTGTGAATGTGAGATGATTATTTCATTGCGTGTGTTTTTTTCTTTTTTGTCAATCATGGGACTTGAACTCTGGGCCTAGGTGCTGTCTCTGAGCTCTTCAGTGCAAGGTGAGTGCTCTACCACTTGAGCCATAGTGCCACTTCCAGTTTTCTGGTGGTTAATTGGAGATAAGAGTCTCACATACTTTCCTGCCTGGGCTGGCTTCGAACAGTGATCCTCAGAGCTCAGCCTCTTGAGTAGCTAAGATTACAGGTGTGAGCTACCAGCGCCTGGCCTTTCATTGTGGATTTGATTTACATTTCCTTTATATACATAGGTATGCATGTATATGTGCATGCATGTACATACATATATGAAAGGATTGACATATTCAAATTTGTTAACACATCCATCAACTCACCATATATATACACATATATATGTGTGTATATATATATACACACACACACACACACACATTAGGGCTAAGCTGACTTTGAACTCATTCTTCTGTGTCCTAGGCAAAGATTACAGAATATGATACATACACATATATACCTATATATAGATACATATATTTATCTCAAACAATTCCCCTACTTCAGTCTCCCTCGTGTTGGGATTATAGATACACACACTCAGTTTCTCTTGCATATTTTTGTTGTTATTTGTTATTTTTGTTTTGTTTCATTTTGTTGTCTGTCCTAGGGCTTGAACTCAATGCCTGAGTATTGTCCCTGAGTTTTTTTTTTGCTGAAGGCTAACATTCTACCTTCTACTGCTTGAGCCATGGCTCTCCTTCTGGCTTTTTTTGGTAGTTAATTGGAGATAAGAGTCTCCTAGGCTTTTTTTGCCCTGGCTGACTTCAAACCAAAATCCTCAGATATCAGCCTCCTGAGTAGCTAAGGTAACAGGTGTGAGCCACCAGGGCCCAGCTTCCTTTGTCTGTTTTGGATCAATTCTTTCCCTATTGTGTTATATGAGTTCTTGCATATTTTAGATATTAACTCCTTATTGTGTAATTTGTAAACATTTTCTTTCCCATTCAGCAGGTCAATTGTATCTTTTCATATGCAAATACTTTTTTTAAATTCTTGTTTAATTTTGCTTTTTTGCTTGTGTATTTGGAGTTATAGCCAATGAAATCATCATCAGGATAAATGTCAGAAAGTTGTTTTCCCAGTATTCTCTTCCATGGGCTCTAAGACTTTGAGTCTTACATTTAAGTCTGTTTTGAGCATTTGTATACATGTGTGTTTGTGTGTGTGAATTATATACCATATGGACTTCGTTTTATTCTTTTGTATATCCATTTCCCGTTTTCTCAGTAGAGTTTATTGAAGAGACTATTCTTTCCCCATTGTAGGTTTTTTGTTTATGGTGTAGGGGGTTCAACCCAGGACCCTACATATACTTAGCATGCCCTGTACCACTGAAATAATATTTTTGATGCCCTTATCACATATTAGTAGATCATATATATGCAAATGTAAATATATATGTATGTGGGTTTGCTTCTGGAATTTCCATCATGTTTCATTCGTGTTTTTTTTTTAAATTTTATTTGTGAACATACTGTACAGAGGGGTTACAATTACATGGGCAGGATAATGCATACATTTCTTACCAAGCATTGCAGCCTCCTCCTTTGTTTACCCTTCACCTCCCTTCCCAGCATCCCCCCTCTCCCCCCCAATCCTTCCCCCCCTTCCCCCCCACCAACATTGTAAAGCTCGTTTTTTTTTAAATTTAATTTTATTTTATTTGTGAACATACTGTACAGAGGGGTTACAATTACATGGGCAGGATAACGCGTACATTTCTTACCAAGCATTGCACCCTCCTCCTTTGGTTTACCCTTCACATCCCTTCCCAGCCTCCCCCCTCCCCGCTAATCCCAATCCTTCTCCTTCCCCCCCTTCCCCCCCCCCCCCCGCACCGACGTTATAAAGCTCGTTTTTGACATGACAATTTGTGCTTCTCATTGTTGCAACAGGTCCACCTGAATCCTTAAAGGACTTGTTTTTCCCCATCTCCTCCACAAGTTATACTGACATCAAATATATTGAAAGTGGGGGTTATACTGTGAGGGAGGGACATACAAAGCAACAAAGAAATAATCTTATAAATGCGTTAGAAACACATGCATGAAAGAAAAAAAACATTAAAATACATATCTAATGGTTCATTTTCCTAACATCACATACTCTTACATATACTAGATATTGCAAATAAGGGAAACCATGGGACCTGTGTTTCTTTGGGCCTGGCTTGCTTCACTTAATATAATTTTTTCCAAGTTTTTCCATTTCCTAACAAATGGGGCAATGTCATTCTTTCTGATGGAGGCATAGAATTCCACTGTGTATATATACCACATTTTCTTGATCCATTCATCTACTGAGGGGCATCTGGGTTGGTTCCATATATTAGCTATGGTAAATAATGCTGCAATAAACATAGTTGTGCTGGTAGCTTTAGTGTGGTCTTGTTTGTAAACATTTGGGTAAATGCCCAAAAGTGGGATTGCTGGGTCATAGGGGAGCTCTATGTGAAGTCTTTTGAGGAACCTCCATACTGCTTTCCAAAGTGGTTGAACAAGTTTACATTCCCACCAACAATGAAGTAAGGTTCCCTTCTGTCCACATCCCCTCCAGCATCTGTTGTTGTTAGAGTTCTTGATTTTTGCCATTCTAACTGGAATGAGGTGGTATCTCAATGTTGTTTTGATTTGCATTTCTTTTATGGCTAGAGATGTTGAGCATTTCTTCATGTGTCTATTGGCCATCCTTCTTTCTTCTTCAGAGAAGTTTCTCTTTAAGTCTTTCGCCCACTTATTTATTGGGCAGTTGTTTCTTTGAGGATTTGTTGTTGGGGGGTTTAATTTTTTGAGTTCCAAGTATATTTTAGATATGAGACCCTTGTCCCTTGTATGGCTAGTAAAGATCTTCTCCCAATCCGTGGGCTTTCTATTGATCTTGCTAGCTATGTCCTTTGCCATGCAGAAGCTCTGCAACTTTATGCAATCCCATTTGTCCAACCTTTCTTTGATTTGTTGTGTTTCCGGGTCTCTATTCAGAAAATTTCAGCCTGAGCCAAGGAGACCTAGGGTTTCTCCTATTCCATCCTGTAATGTTTTCAGAGTGTCTGCTTTGACTTCGAGGTCTTTGATCCATTTGGAGTTGATTCTGGTCCAGGGTGATATATAAGGATCAAGCTTTAGTTTTCTACAAGTAGTTAACCAATTTTGCCAGCACCATTTACTGAAGAGGCTGTCTTTCTTCCATTCTATTGTTTTAGCTCCCTTATCGAAGATTAGATGGCTATAGGTCTGTAGGTTCATTTCTGGGTTTTCAATTCTATTCCATTGGTCCTGAGGTCTGTTCTTATGCCAATACCAAGCTGTTTTGATTATTATGGCTTTATAGTAGAGTTTGAAATTTGGTATTGCTATTCCTCCAGCAGTGTTCTTTCCGTTGAGGAGCGTTTTTGCTATTCGGGGTCTTTTATTGTTCCATATGAATTTTTGGATTACCTCCTCTATTTCCTTGAAGAATGAGGATGGAATTTTGATAGGTATTGCGTTGAATTTGTAGATAGCCTTGGGAAGTATTGCCATTTTCACGATGTTAATCTTTCCAATCCAGGAGCATGGGAGGTTTTGCCATTTTCTAAGTTCTGTGTTGATTTCCTTTTTCAAGATTTTAAAGTTTCATCATAGAGGTCCTTCACTTCTTTGGTTAAGTTAATTCCTAGGTATTTTATTTTTTGTGGGGCTATTACAAATGGAGTTGCTTTCCTAATTTCAGCCACACTTTTCTCATTGTTGGCATACAGAAAAGCCATTGATTTTTTTGGGGTTAATTTTATAACCTGCTACTTTGCCAAAGTTTTGAATCAGCTTGAGTAATTTGGGAGTGGAGTCTATGGGATTCTTTAAATACAAGATCATGTCGTCTGCAAAGAGGGAGAGTTTTATTTCTTCTTTCCCTATTTGGATCCCCTTTATGTCTGCATCTTGTCTTATTGCTGTAGCTAGGCATTCTAATACTAGATTCATTTGTGTTTTTTTTTTAATCAATTGCCGTATTGTTTTGATTACTTTAGCTGTGTAATACCACTTGAAATTAGGAAGTATGATGTCTTCAGCTTTGTTTTTTTCTTTACTTTGGCTATTTGGAGCCTTGTATAGTTGCATGCAAATTTTAGAATTTTTTCATTTCTGTAAAAAAGGCTTTGGGGGGGGGCTGGGCAATGGTGGCTCACACCTGTAATCCTGGCAACTCAGGAGGCTGAGATCTTAGGATCACGGTTTGAAGTCAGTCAAATCTCCTGCAGCCAAGTCATAGTCCCCATAGGGCTCTAGGATCCCCAGAGTTTTTTAAATTTGTTAACTGTATTTTTTTGGCTTTTCTTTTTTGTTACTGGGTATTGAACTCAGGATATTGCACTTGCTAGGCAAGCACTTTGCCACCAAGCTACATCCCAGCCCAAGATCCCTACCATTAAAAAAATAATGTTAGGGCTGGGAAGGTGGCTCAGTGGTAGAGCGCTTGCCTTGCATGCCTGAGGCCCTGGGTTCGATTCCTCAGCACCACATAAGCAAGAAGAAAAAAGCCGGAAGTGGCGCTGTGGCTCAAGTGGTAGAGTGCTAGCCTTGAGCTGAAGAGCTGAGGGACAGCACCCAGGCTCAGAGTTCAGGCCCCATGACCAGACCCCCTCTCCCCCAAAATAATAATGTTAGTGTTTTGATCATTTTCATCTATAAAGACATAATTTTATTTTTTCTTAATTTTAATAACTTCGTTGGTTGAGGCTTTCAGTACTGTCTTGGCATATGAAGGAACGCTTATCCTGTTTCTAATCTTGGAGGAAAAGTTTTCAGACATTTTTTCCTCTGAGGTTGTGATATATGGACTGAATTGTGTTCGGAAATATTCTTGCTATTTCTAACTTGCTGAGGATTTTTAAATTTTTGCCATGGAAGATTTTGGATTTTGTCAAGTGATTTTTCCGTGTCCAATGAGATGATCACATGGTTTTCAACATTTGCTTTGTCAATATAGCATATCACATTCATTGACTTGCATATATTAAAACTATCTTTGCATCCTGGGAATAAATCTTGTGTAATCATGGTGTATGATCATTTTAATGTGCTGTTGGATTTTGTTGAGGATTTTTCATTCATATTTAGAGATAACATCCTATAGTTTTCTCTTGTTACATCCTTTTCTGGCTTGATATTAGGGCAATGCTAGCTTTGCAAAATAAATTCAAAATGTTACTCCAAGTTTTTGGATGATTTCAAGAAAAACTGATATTAATTTCTTTTTTTGGGGGGGGTCCGGTCATGGGGCCTGAACTCTGGGCCTGGGCGCTGTCCCTCAGCTCTTCAGCTCAAGGCTAGCGCTCTACCACTTGAGCCACAGTGCCACTTCCGGCTTTTTTCTTTTTTCTTATGTGGTGCTGAGGAATCGAACCCAGGGCCTCATGCATGCAAGGCAAGCGCTCTACCACTGAGCCACCTTCCCAGCCCCTGATATTAATTTCTTAAATATATGGTAAAATTCAAAAGTGAGACTCTATGGTATTATATTTTTCTATTTTGAAAGATTGTTTTGTTACCAGTTCAGTGTTCTTATTCATTTTGCATGTTGATATTTTCTGTTTCTTTAGTCTAGGTAGGTTGTATGTTTCCAACATCTTCATTCAGATCTTCTTGTTGACATATAATGTTTCATTGTAGGATCTTTTGATCTATTTTTGTGGTATCAGTTGTATAAACTTTATGATGTTTCTGTCTTACTAGCCCATTTTTGTTTGTTTGTTTGTTTGTTTTTTTGGGGTCCGGTCTTGGGCCTGAACTCTGGGCCTGGACGCTGTCCCTTAGCTCTTCAGCTCAAGGCTAGCGCTCTACCACTTGAGCCACAGCGCCACTTCTGTTTTTTTTTCTTTTTTTGCTTATGTGGTGCTGAGGAATTGAACCCAGGCCCTCAGGCATGCAAGGCAAGCGCTCTACCACTGAGCCACCTTCCCAGCCCCGCCCATTTCTTTTTAATCACAAAATTATATTCTATTGTATGAATGTTATTATAGGTATTGTTGTATGGCTGTACCAGAGAATAGTGAATGGTTATTTATCCCTTCCTCATTTTAACGACCTCTTACTTTCTTCTGGCTTTGACAGCAACAACAACAACAAAAAACCTGATTAACACTCATCTGGAGGAATTTTTATGTGGACATATCTTCAGTCCATCTCAGATCTTAAGCTAAGACTATGTTTGACTTTGTAAAACACTACCAAACTCTCTTCCAAGGTGGTTGTACTACTTGCAATCCCTCAGCAATGAATGAGTCTTCCTGTTGCTCTACTCCTTGCTCACATTTAATCATGTCAGTTTAAAATAATTAGCCATTCTTTCTCTTTTTCAACTGACTCAATTGTTTAATTGGCTCAAAATAGCCAAATGTTGTATGCATGAACAGGTGTTCTGTATTTTGGCTAAATAGGAAACAGGAAATATCTCAGAACAAAGGAGTATAAATTTTCATATTATTGTTTCCAAAATCTTCAAATTTAAAAAAATGGTTAAAGCAATGTTCAAATACTCTAATATTAAATTATCAGAATCTAATAATATCATCAAATTCTTATTTAAAAATGCTAAAATTGCCAGTGGTTTGGGATTTCCCTGGAGTAGCCAGAAATGAGATATTGGCTTGAAAGGCAAACTCATGAAATAATCAACAGTATATATCCTAAAAACCCAGCAGCTGGCAGAGATATATTACAGCAATTCACCATCATAGGGTTGGCAGGATTGTGCACACAGTGGCTACAATGTCAAAAGTTAGAAGGCTGACATTCCTCCTGTCTATTCTTCCTCACATGGCTTTCCATCTAAAGCTAGGAGAGTTCTATTTCCATCTACAACAGGAGAATTACCATTGTTAATTATACTTGTGAATTTTAAACACAAATAATAACAAATACCACAGATGAAACATTTATTAGGACTTCCTAAGCCTTTGGGAAATTATTTTAAAAGGAAGAAATTAATAAGCAACCAGGAAGAACAGAAACATTTTTATTTAATGTTAAGTTTGAAAAGAGGATCAAAGATGTGGCCCTGAGGTTCATTTCAACGGCAGGGGTCTGGGTTAGATCTTCACAAAGAAACTGAATCCAGTCACCAGAGGCAGAGGCTCCAACTCTTGAATCAACTTAATACTGGGGTTTGAACTCAGGGCCTCATGCTTACTTTACTGGCTCTCTACTATTCTGGATTTTTAAAAACTAGTTAATTGGGGATAAAATCTCTTAGACTT
Source organism: Dipodomys merriami (assembly GCF_024711535.1). Lineage (NCBI taxonomy): Eukaryota > Metazoa > Chordata > Mammalia > Rodentia > Heteromyidae > Dipodomys > Dipodomys merriami. The sequence goes on along the minus strand of NW_027206401.1, from coordinate 35,309,420 downwards.
TTCTGCCCAGACTGACTTCAACCCATGCTTTTCTTAACCCATGATGAGCTTAACCTCTTGAATATAGCTAGGATTACAGGTCTGATTTCCTGGCCTGCTTACTCGCCTTTTCCCCCTTCCCCTTTGGAAATTTATGGGAAAATTTTGAAGCCTGTCAGTGAACCCCAAGATGAATGCCTGCTTCTTCCAGAGAAGAAAAATGTCACAACCATTTAGTCCTAAAGCATGGCACTTAAAAAGGTATTATTACTATTTTAATGTGTGAGCAACTTGTGTATAGGAGGTGTCAGAGGCATTTAGTAGTTAAAAAGGAAATGATTTTAATGACAAAAAATATCTTTTTGCAATTATTTTTGTATATATTTTTTATTGTAAAAATACTGTACAAGCCGGGCACTGGTGGCTCATGCCTGTAATCCTAGTTACTTAGGAGGCTGAGATCTGAGGATTGCGGTTCAAAGCCAGCCCAGGCAGGAAAGACCGTGAGACTCCTATCTCCAATAAACCACTAGAAAACCGGAAGTGGTGCTGTAGCTCAAGTGGTAGAGCGCTCGCCTTGAGCTGAAGAGCTGAGGGACAGCACCCAGGCCCAGAGTTCAAGCCCCCATGACCGACAAAAAAAAAAAAAAATACTGTACAGATAGGTTACAGTTACATGAGCAAGGTAATGAGTACATTTCCTACCAAACATTGTTACCTCCTCCTTTGTTTTTTTTCTTACCATCCCTTCCCTTCCCACCCCCAACTCCTCCCCACCCCAAGAAGTTGTAAAGTCCTTTTCAACATAGTGTCTTGTACATCTCATTATTACAATGGGTCAACTTGTATCCTTATTTCAGCATTTTGTTATTTCCCTTTCCAAATTAGAAAATTGTATATACAAGATGCAGGGTACCCAGATCAAATACAGTGAAAACAGGGGTTATACCAAGGGGAAAGAACATACAAAAGAAACAAAAAAATCACATGGTACATTACAAATACATTAAAAAACTACAAGAATTTTTTAAAAAATATTTTTATTATCTTTTTTTTTTTTTTTTTTTTGTCCGTCATGGGGCCTGGATTCTGGGCCTGGGCACTGTCCCTCAGCTCTTCAGCTCAAGGCTAGCACTCTACCACTAGAGCCACAGTACCACTTCCAGCTTTTTCTGCTTATGTGGTGCTGAGGTATCAAACCCAGGGCCTCATGCATGCAAGGCAAGCACTCTACCACTGAGCCACCTTCCCAGCCCTTATTTTTATTATCTTTAAACAGTTATACAAAGGTGTTGCATTTAACTAAGCAGTTTATGAGTACAGTGCATCTTGAGCAATGTCACCCCTTTCAACATTCTCACCCACCTCTCTCAACCCATTCCTTTCCTCACTTTTCTTAACTTTTAAGGATATTTATGAATTATTTTTTGCTATTTAATAAGTAGTTTATGTATACAAGGCATCTTGATCTGTATCATTCCTGCAACATTTTCACCTCCCCCTTTGACTCACTTCTTCCCTTCTTTCTCTTAATTTTGTGGTCTAGACACTGAATTTTTGACTGCATTCTTCCTTCCTTCCCTCCTTCATTTGTCTACTCCTCTCTGCTCCCCTCCCCTTGCAAGTACCCATTTCTGGTTACTTATTTTGTCTGGCATTGACTAGTCTTTCTAAAGAATTATAGTATTTGAGCTTTCTATAGAGGCTGTTTCACTTCAGATCCTATAAATCTTTCTCCTTTCAGTAGTTCTTCATAACAGATCTTAGTTCGATGATATAGACAAGATTTTGGCAGGCATGTTTTTCATCTGTATTGATTTCAAACCCATCTGCCAAAAAAAGAAAGAAAGAAAGAGAAAAAGAAAGAAGGAAAGAAAAAGAAAGAGGGAAGGAGGGAAGGAAGGAAGGAAGGAAGGAAGGAAGGAAGGAAGGAAGGAAGGAAGGAAGGAAGGAACAAGATAAGAAATACCTACATTGTATGCAATAAAATCTGTATTGATGAGAGCAGTAGGGTATCTACTGTACAACAAATGCCATTAGGTCATATGAATTAATCTTCAAAAAGACTGGTTTTGATACTAAGTGAAATAAGCCAGACCCAAAGAAACATAGGCTCCATGTTTCCCCTCATTTGTAATAATTAGCATATGTCTAGGATAGTCCAGGCAGAGGATCACAATAGCTCTAAAGCTATGTACATATGATCATATAAAATAATGCTAATTGAAATGAACTCCAAAGATATGGAAAGAAGAGGTTTTTCCTTGTTGTTGTTTTTAATGTACTATGTGAAGCTATTTCTTTTTTTCACTTTCTTCTCCTTTGTTTTAACCCCTGTTGTGGTCACTTTTTAAATTCTTGGTACCCTATGTCTTGTATAAATGTTTATCTGATTTGGGAAGAGAAGGGGAACAACAAAATGGTGAGACAAAGGACAAAGGTGAACCAATGTGATACTCACAAGACACTATGTTGGAAATGAACTTTGCAACTGGAGAGGTGGGTGTCAGGTGGAGGGGAGTAAAACTGGGAGAAAAACATGGGAGGGGGTAACAATGTTAGACAAGAAATGTACATATGTAACTGTAGCCCCTCTGTATATCACCTAGACAATAAAATTAAATTAAAAATAAATTCATTTCCTAAGCCAAAAAAAAAAAGACTTGTTTTGGATGTGAACATGAGGCCTGATATCAGCCAGCCAAGAAATTGACATAAAACTAGAAACAAAGCCCCAACCCAACACATAAAAAAATGGAGTAGTGAAATAATGTGTGTGTGTGTGTGGGGGGGAACAATAACTCTGCCATCCAGCATTAATTGATGTGCAAAAGTTCCCAGGAGAAAAAAATTATTTAAATGCAAATTTGTATTATTACTACTGTTTAAATTGTTGTAATAAATTCATGAAAATAAGACACTTCTGTAGCTTAATGCATATAGAAAGCCTTATAAAATATTTATGAGACACATACCAGCAGATTTTAAAAAACTATTTTGCATAAAAAAATGGCAAACCCAAGGAAACATTTTTTTAATCAAAGTCAAACATATGTGGCCCAGTTTAGAACTTCACAAAATGACTTACAATGATATTGGTTGAAAGCTACCAACAACCCCTTTTTAAAAGTCATATTTTGCAGAGGTAGAGATTTTAGAGAAGTTGAGTGAGGGTCTATTTAGAATTTGGGAAGAATAACAACAGTTGGGTAACATTTCTGACAAAATGCTCTTATGATTTTATTGAATACAATGTGGGATTTCTTACTTTTTTCCTTCATTCCTTCCTTCCCTCCTTCCCTTTCTCTCTCCTTCCTTCCTTCCCTTTCTCTCTCCTTCCTTCCTTCCTTCCTTCCTTCCTTCCTTCCTTCCTTCCTTCCTTCCTTCCTTCCTTCCTTCCTTCCTTCCTTCCTTCTTCCTTTCCCTTCCTTTCCTTTCTTTTCTGGCACATGGGTTTGAAATCAAAGCCTCATGCTCTTTCTTGGCTTCTCTGCTCACAGCTGGTACTCTGCCACTACAGCCATGTTCCCACTTTCAACTTTTTGCCAGCTAATTGTAGATAGTCTCATGAGCTTTTCTGCCCAGGCTGGGTTTAAATCTAAGTCCTCCATAACTCAGCCTGCTGAGTGGCCAGTATTACAGGTGTGAGTCACCAGCACTCAGTACCTTATTAGTATTTTTACATCAGCTGCACCACTTTTTATGAGGTATATTATAAGGTATATTATAAGCTCAGAAAATGGAATCTAAGAGCATTTAAATGTGAGTCCAGAAATCCTGAAATTGTTTTGAAGATTTCACATGACTTAGAATAATGAATAAATAAAACTTCTACCTAGGAAATTGATGCTAAATGGAAAAAATGGTAGAAAATATTACTGTTAATCACAGTGCATTCAGGACTTACCTTGTTAATAGCTTTAATAGTTTGACATGAACCCCACTGGTTTCAAAATGACATAGATGTGTAACTCCCCAGAGCAGCTTGCCTTCATCTTGTTCTGGCCTTTATCACTTGCTACTCTTAACGTGTTTAGTTTAAAATGTGATTTCTCTAAGTGGTAAGTTTCTTGTGGGTAGAAAGTGTGCCTAACTCATCTTTCATATCTCTAGGGTATCTAACGTGTGCTTCACTTATATTTGGAACTCAGTAAATATATGTTGATTGAATAATGGAGTACATTTGCAATAGACCAAATAGTAGACATTTCATCAATAGAAGTTTTAAAAATTATATCTTATAACTTAAATTATTCTGAATGGCAAAAGTAACAGAAGCAATATGTACCAACACATCAATAGAAATTGAGTTATGGGAGTTGAATTATTCTTTTATCCATTCCAATTTGCTTCTAATCCAGTCATATTACTTTTCCAATACAAGGAATAAATTACAACAAAATGATACTTAATATTCATCAGGCTGGGTCACTTTGTTGGAATGATGATGAGATTCCAACCATGATGGTGACAGCCCGCTCCGCTCCCCTGCCCCCTCCCCCACTCCCCCCTGCATTGCTAGCTTCTTCCCTTCCACTCTCCTACCCAGCTGACTCATGATGGTACAGGAAAGGGACTCCAGGGAAAGATAGGTTTGGAAGGCACAGGGAGAAAGAGAGGCTGTAACTCAGAATCCTTTCATTAATGGATATATTCAGAGCACTGACTTTTCTAATGGGTGAGAAATGCCCAAGTTAGGATGCAGCAGTAGGGGGAGAATGCAGGAACTTCCACAGCTCAGGTAGTGACAGCAATAGCCAGACTCCAGGGCCAGCAGCCCAGAGGCCAGATAGTCAAACAGCAGTGAGTGCAAGGGATCCAAGGAGGACTCAAGGTCAGCACCCTCCTCCTCCTATGCCTTTGCCCCATATAAACTTATCCCTGGCCTCCCTTGCAGCAAGGAGAGAAGCAGAAAGAGAAGGAATTCATTTCAAATAAAAGTGGAACAAAAAAATTTAAGTGACAGGATCAAGCATTTTCTGCCATGACTCCAAGGGGGTGTGAGCCCAGGATGAGATTAATGGCAAATTGAGAGAAGTGAAGAAGTATTTTTCCCCATGCTAGTCAATATCTCCTCCATGTATACATGGTGTACATTGTATTTACTTTTATTGGAAAGTTCAGTGAGCACCTGCTACATTCCAGGCACTAAATTAGGGGTGATTTTTGCACAATTATCTTTTTATATATATATAGAAGTATAGTCACAACATGGAGACTAGCTCGATGTGAAGTCAGAGCAGCTCCCACACCCTTTGCTTTTTGAGAAAAATGAAAAACAAAACACATATATTTAAACACACTATGGATCACTTAAGATGAAGTTGCTTACAGAAACATCATAAAACATTACCTGTTTCTGTTTTAAAATAAATTCATTGGGAGGCCTTAAGTGAAGAAGGCTTGGGGCCCTTGACTTCCTACTTAAACAACCAAAGTTCAGCATACACATACATAGTAAAAAATGAAACTTAACTACCAACCAACCTCTAATTAGACTTTACCAACCAGAAACCATTACTAGCCTCTTATGAGAACTTTCCTCATTAACCAGTTTAATATATGTTGTCTTGAGGTCCTTTTTCCCCTTAAAAGTAAGGGGAACACTGAACCCCTTGTGGTCTGGTGCTGTCTGGCTCATGATCTACTGTTTGCTCAAATAAACTCTACACATTTTCAGTGTGCCTTATCTTTGAACATTTCCAAGCAAATCAACACTCAGGCTTTTAATCCAAAGCTTGATCTTGGAACCAAAAAACTATAACTATGTATTCTGTTCAAACTCACTTCAGTAGCATCAGCAAGAAAAAGGAAATGGCATCAAGTACAGCCCTTGCATTTTATTTCCTGGCCAAATAACCAATAGCACTATATAATTGAAATCAACTAGGGGGAGGACAGATTCAGGAACAGGTCCAATGACTTTCCTTCTATGCAGTTGATAGTTCCAATGCTGTTATTACATACTAGGTAGATCTATATCTTGTTCCCCATGAGGAGCCAGATATAAACCAGTGGAAAGTTTAGAAAAATAGATGTTGTGCTTATACATTGGCTAAACTTTTATCTCGAGAGCCAATATGCATTATTGCTGTGTTCTTTCAGAACCTCTTATATCACACTAAAAATATCTTCCATATCTTAGAGCCCTCACTGGCTTCTATTTGAAAAAATTTTGTGGAACATGAAGTTTTCTTTTACTTGAGAGGAGAGAGATAAAGCACTTGATGGATTTCATTTTCCTGCCTTGTAAGAATGGGATGTGTGACCTGTAAAGCAGGTTAGCTGAAACATCTGGAGAGATCTCACATGAGCTGTAAAAATGCTTGGATTATAATTATGCCAGTCACAATTTACCTGCTTGTTAGGCAGGCGCTCTACCACTTGAACCACACTTCCAGCCCCTGCTTGTGTTACTTTTGAGATAGAGTCTCATTTTGTGATGAGGATTCCTGGGCTGTGATCCTCTTCCTTGCACTTCCCTTCATTGGTGGGGATGACTGTCACAGCCCAACCATTTTGCCTCCCTCGTAGCTGGAATAATGGGCACACACCGGCATGCCACCTCATTGGCTAAGATGGAGTTTTGTGAACTTTTATGCCCAGGTTGGCCTTGAACCACAATCTCTGATCTCTGCCACCCAACCAGCTAGGATTACAGGCTTAAGCCACTATACGGGACTACAGAACTTGTTTAAGCTGCATCAAAGAAACTTGGCTATGTTCCCTCATTATGCAAACTGATAACCATTTCTATTACAGCATACTGAATTACACATTTTACTTGCAGACCTCATTCTTGTTGCTGATGCTTCAGAAGGAACGTTCACATTTGGCTACCGTTTCTTGTACTACCACGAAGGAATTCATTAAGATGTATAATTAGCATTTTGGCATTGACTTTCCCGTCAGCTCAGATTGGGGACATTTTAGTACTTTCCAAGTCAGGAACAGAATCAGGCAAACAGTGCGGCATTGAGAAGGCCAGGACACTGATTTGAAGGAATGGGTTCTGAATGTTAGCTTGATGAATGGTGACTCAAGCTCTGTAATCTGTATCCACAAAGTGGAATTATTCAAGGAACAAACAAATCAAATCATGTGCACACACACATGTGCTTTGTAAGCTGAAAAGTCTTAGAGAAACATAAAACACTGTTTTGTGATTATTTAATTCAAGAGAGACTATTACATTCAATAAGCAGTAATCTCAACGCTGATGAGGCAAAACATGGGGTATTGTATCAAAGAGAGCTGAAACCCAAATACAGAATTAGGCAAAAGCAAGTATTTTCAAGTTCCATTAAATAAAATAAAATTATACTTAAGATCACCAAAGGCTCAGGAGTGAAATTATAGCACAAATTCAAAGACAAACCAGTTCTTAAGGAAACAAATGTTTTAACATTCCCTGTCCATCATTCATAGCTAGTGGGTTTTCAAACTAGAAATTTAGCATGATAATAAAACTTCAAATTATGTTCAGACTATGCTGATATAAGCAAACGTACAGTCAGTCTGTCATTAAAATGATGGTAATATTCATGATGAGATGACTAAGTAATATTATAATCTTGCTGCATCTTTTTGTGTTTTGGTCTTGAAATAACACACAATTCCCTCATGTTAAGCCTGTATTTTTATTATAATAGGTCTATATGATACTAATATTTATTATTTTTATATACAATGCTAAATTTGTAGTGGCATAAAAATATATTTGGGCCCTTTGTATATTCTCTTTTAGTATGCATAAATGCTGTATTTTATAGAAATAATGTTAATTCCGGACATCAGTTTTCAATTTTTTAACTTTTTTTGAGAACTCATAATATTGGAGAACATGAACCCGTTAGCAGTGTCATCTTGTGGCACTTACTTAGTTGAAGCACACATCTCATGCACATGACACTGTATAATGTATTTCTTTTATAGTGTATCTTGTCTACTTATTTGTTGTATTTGTTTTTTTATCTTAGGAAATTTCACTTGCAACTGCTCTGTCCAATCAGTTCTGTTCCTCAGGGTCTGTGCAGTGCAATAATGGCACATCCAGAACTTATCTGCCTGAGTAGAGAACAAATGAATTCCCTTTTGCTTCTCCAGTGAAGAAGGGAGAAAAAAATCTGCAGCTCACAAGGAATTGCTTGGAGAACATCATGTTATTATTTGTCCCAGAACTTAAAAAAATAATTTCTTTAAATCTTCAAATGGTTGTGCAAAAGGTTACAATTTAACACGTGTATTTATGTGTCCAGTATCTCTTCATCAGGCACCCCTGCTGCTAGTCTTTTTGTTTGTTGGTCATGGGGCTTGAACTCAGGACCTAGGCACTGTCTCTGAGCTCTTTTGCTCAAGGCTAGTACTCTTACCACTTTGAGCCACAGTGCTACTTCTGGTTTTCTGGTTGTTAGTCAGAGATAAGAGTCTCAGAGACATTCCTGCCTGGGATTGCTTTGAGACATGATCCTTAGATCTCAGCCTTCTGAGTAGCTAGGATTATAGGCGTGAGCCACTGGTGTCTGCCTTTCTTCCACTATTCTTTATGGTAGGTTAATCTCAGAACTCCAGGACTGTAGAATACAGTGCAAATCACAGGGGTCAGACCAGATGCAAGAAAATAGCTCTGAGAGCACAGCAAGTTTCCAAATACACAGGTGAAGTAAAGGCGTGCAACATGGCATGGTTGCAACACAGCATGGGTGTTTATGGGCTCATTTTGTGTCAAAGTCCTACCTTTCCTCCTCTCTCCTCTATTCAGAGACTCTCCTGGCCATGAAATTGAACACAAAAACCACAAGTCCATCAATCCAATTCCTTAAAGTCACAGGGACAAGTCTTGGCCCAAGTGTTGCTTTGTAGTCTGTGGCCTACCATCTAGCCCGTGTGAGGCCCTACGTTCAAACTCCAATACCACCAAAAAGAAAAAATTTAAAAACCAAATAATACCAAAAAGCCCCACCCAACCTATAAAGCATTTTAAAGATAAGAACACAACCCTATTCCTCATCTTACTTCATTCTTACCAATGAGAAAATCACCAAAGATATTTAGGACTAGAATCCATTAGGCTGAAGCTAAAATGAGCCAGATTTTTAATTCAAATTACCATTTCAGTGCACCATGGAATCACAATTCAGGGACACTTTTCTATGATCTCTACCATTTCTGCTTTCTGCCTGGGTAGATTATTCTTTTGAGACAAATCGTATGGTTTGCTAGACATGTATTTTAGGTATATAGTGTCGTTACAATGTCCATGAAGGGCTTTTGAAGTTTTACTTTTGTGGAATGAGATAACCTAGTACAAACCAGTGTTGGATCACCACCTCTCTCTTAATACTGACTGACTACACCAGCCTACACAAAGACAAGACCATGGAATCTCCGTGAATCCCGCTCTCCCTTTTTTTGTTTGCATGCTTTATCTGCTGTGTTTTTATCTCTTTCTCCCCATACTAAAAATAGTTCGATTTCTGGGTAACTTGTAAATAAAACGCCCTCATTCTCCTGCTGTCATGTGATCTGAGCCAAAAATCAACACTCCATTCCTGTGTGGCATTATTCCCAGTTAACTTTCATTACTAGAAAGCTACCTGATAATTAATTGCTGTTAAATTATTACCTGATTCTATCTTAAGGTGTTAAACTATTACCTGGTATTAATATAAGGCAGGATGTGCTCTATTTTCATAATTATTACCATAAAGTCTTGAAGAGACAACTGAATTTCTCCCAGAGACCTCAAATTGTTGCCAGACAGCTGCTACTGTGGCTGCCTGTGATGGCCATGTGTGGCCAGAAGCAGAGGAAACCATCCAGCTGTTCCCTTAGCTCATGCTGATCTCGAATAGTTCGGCAGCTTATCCAGACTAGTGACTCAGACCTTGTCACATGGTCCCACTTACAGCAGATGCTAACATACAGAAGAATTAATACATGTTATATAACCCCATCCCCCCTTACTGACTTTGCCTCCTTGAGCACTGAGTAAACAGAAAGAATAACTAGAGAACTTTCAGAAGCATGCACATCTCTCCTTACCCATGATGAACTGTCTATATGGTCCTAAAGGACACTAAGTTCCATCATCACTAACCTGTTCAACGTCATCTCTCCAGAAATTCACCCATCATTTCTAGATTGTTCCTTTCTGCAAACAAATCTGGTATTCCTCCTCTCTGTGGACTCTACTTCCTGCTCAGGCTACTGCACATTTCTATTTCCTTCACATACAAACTGTTTAAAAACTATCTCTGTGCTTCCTCCACTTCTTTCAGCGCTGTTCAAACATTAGCTTCTTGCAAGGGATTTTCATTGCTTGATTATAATTGTAATCCCTTTCCAATCCAACTTCTCTGATTTATTTTTTTCTCCATGGCACACTCACTTATAATCATAATTTTTTCTCTTACTTATTCTATTGTCTTTTCCTTTACCCCCAGAATAGAAGCTCCATAAGAGATGGGACTCATCTGATAACTTGGTGAACTGTCAGTGCCTTGGTGAAGAGAACATCTGGGCTTGCCCTGGGCCATTCAGATGTATAGAACAGCGTTAAGACTGTGCTAAGGGGGCTGGGAAGGTGTCTCAGTGGTAGAGCGCTTGCCTTGCATGCCTGAGGCCCTGGGTTCGATTCCCCAGCACCACATAGGCAAAAAGAAAAAAAGCCAGAAGTGGCGCTGTGGTTCAAGCAGTAGAGCACTAGCCTTGAGCTGAAGAGCTGAGGGACAGCGCCCAGACCCAGAGTTCAGGCCCCATGACCAGACCCAAAAATTTTTTAAAAGACTGTGCTAAGGCTGGTCACTGGTGGTTTACGTCTAGCTACTCAGGAGGCTGATATCTGAGGATAGCAGTTTGAAGGCAGCTTGGACAAGAAAGTTCCTGAAACTTTTATCTCCAATAAAGTACTCAAAAAAAAAAAAAAAAAAGCTGGAAGTGGTTCTGTGGCTCAAGAGGTAAAGTGCTAGCCTTGAGCAAAAGAAGCTCAGGGACAGAGACCATGCCCAGAGTTCAAGCTCCAGGACTGGCAAAAAAAAAAAAAGATTGTGTTAAGCCCTGACCTACTCTATTTTGGAAAGCAACGGTTTTAACCTAAGCCATTCCACTCTGATGATAACTACCAAAACAAGAATGACTTTACATCTTGTTTAGGCAAGTAAACAACCACCATCTGTCAGAAAACCACAAAGCACAAACTGATAATACTTTATTTGTGCCAATAAACAATTACATCAGCAAATGTATCAAGTCATATCAGAAACAGCAGGCATAAACTTTTTGAAGATACCAGACCCAGGATTGACTGACACAAATTCTCTCACCTACGTTACATCAAAGAATGGACTCCTTGCACCGAGATACTGCAGTGATGAATGCTGATGCGTCCATCAGACCATCTTGTGTATTCTATATGCAGCAGCTCTCTAAGAGTGATGGATTCCCAGCTCTGTCCCTGAAGATCTAGTTCAGCTCCATATCCAGCCCAAGATAACACTGCCTGAAATCAGCTTTACCCTTCAACCAGCTTTGCACATGTGCTGTGGGGCTGAGCTCTTTACTATTACCTCATCTGATCACCAACAATGACTCTCTTTGCTCCTGTACTTCTCTGCTCTGGCCTTAAGCAAGACCTCTCTAAACCCTGCCATCCCTATAACTTTACCCTCCTAGCTATCCTGTACCCATGGTTGTGAAGTTTAATATGTGGTGGACAGTTAACATAGGAATATAGATTAATATTGCCTATTAGCCTAGGCTATCAAGTAGCCTCAGTAGTACTGGGCCAATGAACACCAATGAAATTGACATAGCTTGTGAGTCTGTTGTCATTTAGTACATTCTGATATTGGGGGAAAACACAGGTGTCTGTTTCTGTCATAGCCCTCAGAATTGCAGAAGGAGCACAATACTCATCTGCAAATGCATAATACATTTTTCTACAAAGAACACAGACTACACGTGATCCTTAGGAAACCAATTTTCCCAAGCTAAGAAGGGCTCAGATCTGCAACTAAGGATCTGTGCTTTTCTTATTTACAAGACTATAGTAATGGTATCAAGCAGGGTCCTGTAGGTGGTAGGCTGAGCATTCACTGTGAGGCATTCCCTGCCCAGGCAAATCCTGGCCTTTTTAGCCTGTGAAATTGAAATGCTGTAAAACATTTCCATTATTTGTTTATGGACATTCTTTTTACTCAACAATTGTTGTGCTTCCTGTGAAAATGTCTCTTTTTAAATGGTAAAGATTAAGTCTGAGAAATTATTTGTAGCAAGAAAATAGTTTTCCAGATTGGCATATGATTGTTTCTTACATTTATTCTAGTTTTTAGTCTTACTTAATAACTTCATAGGTAAAACGAGTAATCATGCCTGGCTTTCATCAGAGGTTGTAGCAGAAAAGCAACATCTGGCCTCAAAGTCAACAGGGCAAGACAAAACATGGGAGAGAATCTGAAGAAAAACCTTTGAAAAAGTCACATTCTCCAAATTCTGAGGCAAGCTGTCCGTTATCATTCACTCTCCCTTCCCAATTGTAAATACAGTAAATAAATAAATAAATAAATACAAGAAAAATTGTAAAATTTATTTGCAACACAGTAGTTGAGATGAATAAAAATAACTGGCAATGGCATCATTCCTCTGAATCTGAGTTACAAAAATATTAGTGAACTCAACTTTTTATATTTTGCTATTTCATTTTGGGGAATGACGAAGATATTTTTAATAGTTATAAAACTTCATATTTTGACGTCAGTTATCACAGTATCGTCTGGAATTCCGAAACTGTTCTGTCAGAGGTGATCTGGGCATTTCTGGACTTGACATATGATAGTAGTTGGGTAATCGAATATCATAGTGATAACTTTTTCCTGTGTATACCCTGTCATTCAGGGCATAGAGTTTATCTGCAATGTCACTGCCAATTAAAACTGAAAACAAGCGGGAAATGTAACGATGTTGAGCAAAGAGCAAATATAATTTCTTTCTCCTCCAAGATACATATCGACAATCAGTTTCTGCTGTGAGGGTTACCTGAAAAAAAAGTAAGACCACATAGAAAAAAATGAGGAAGCAAGATATTCAGTCACATTTTTTCTGGTCTAAATTTTAAATGAATTTCATCTGCTTTCTTTGTAAAAACTCCAGTTGATTTATAATATAGTGTGAAGTAGAAAAACTACATTTATCACTACAAATAATTTATAAAATGAATGATCATAATGTTGTACCTATCTCCAGCTTATCTTTTTTTCTGGTATGAACTTATGATTCACATTTTGTTGAAGGAAAAGCTCTTGATAGTAAAAGCAGAAAACAAATCAACATTTTAGACGTATATTTAAGTTAGTTCTAAAGACTGCAAACATTTAACCCTATTTCTCTAGTATAAAAGAGAAATAAAATGCATAATTTGCATATGTATATAAAACTTATTTACATACAGATGAGTACTTTATGTATTAACTCATAGGAAAACAGTCTAGTATGATAAATGGAACCTACTGAAATGATTATTTTTCAAAGCTATCAGAGAAGTGACAGTTGTCACCCCACTGCTAGAAAATAACTAAATGTCATTAGTATTTTAAATTAAAAGCATCATTTATTCAGTAACAAATGCTCTTTTTAGTTCTTGGTGTTTTCTAAACTGTTGGCAGTGTTTAGTTTATAGTCAAATCTCAATTAATTACATTTAAGCTTCAAATATTAGGTTATGCAAAGGAAATCTCAAGAATATTTATCATGGACATCTTTGTTTCTGTCCCTATAGAAGCACTGCAAAATAAATTCCAAAGTTAAAGTAAGTTACTCTTGTATTTCCTGTTGTTCTATTGGTTTGTTTGTTTTTAGTGCAAATACAAATTCTCCATTTGGGAGAAGAAGTATGAAACATGCAGTCTACTTATCCCTTACCTGAAAAATGCCTTCCTCTGTGGGTCTCAGTGAGTCCCACTCAGGAGAATCCAGAAACTGAAAGGGGAAAATGTAATGCAGAAATTCACCATCCACTGTCACCCTGACCCTGCCAAACACAAGAACATCAGTTAGGAGGCAAGGAGAAAATAGAACATGACTGGAGGGAAGGAGATGGGGAAATATATTTCAGATCTCTGCTGATTTTCTCTCCCCTAAAATTGTGATGGGCAAATTACTAGATTCGTAGACTAGATTCATAGACAATAAGTTAACATAACATCCTGTGATATTTGTACATACTCTCTGTCTGTGAGCTCTTGTGCTTAAGGCTAGTGCTCTACCATTGGAGCCACAGCTCTACTTCTGGCTTTTTTGTGCTTCATTGGAGATCAGAGTCTCACAAACTGGCCATGAGATAAAGAGTATCATAGCCAACCCAGGCTGGCTTCAAACTGGATCTTCAGATCTCAGCTTCCTGAGTAGCTAGGATTATAGGAGTGGACTACCAGCAGCCAGCTCCCATTCAGGAATCTGAACTCTTGAATGAAATTCACTTTTTTTTTTCCAGATAACTCATCAAGTGGCATGTTAATAATGAATGCCCACTTATGGGTGTGTATTGTACTTCAATTTAAAAAGTTTAACTATGCTCTATTAAAATTTTCAAATAAGTAGGAGAATATGTAGGAACGTAAAGGATCTGCTATAAATATATCTGTAAACTAAGGTTTTCATCTTTTTAAAAACATAAAAGATGTACTATTCCTTCCTCCCTCTACTTTTCAGAATTTAGATGAATTCTAAATGTGTGTGTGTGTGTGTGTGTGTGTGTGTGTGTGTGTGTGTTTTCAAACACTGAGTCTTGAACTTGGAACTTCAAGATCTTGCTTGGCTTTCTTGTTCACAGCTGGTGCTCTTCTACTTGAATCACACCTCCAGTCTTTTCTGCTCAGGCTGGTTTTGAATTTTGTTCTCCCAGATCTCAGCCTCCTATCTACATATATTTTCCTTCCCACTTCTAATAAGTGGGAAGTTGCTAAGAATTTAATGACAAACTTGGTAATGATTAAAATGAAAAGTTCTCTGCTACTTAAAAGAAAGCCCCATTGAAGAGTCTATTTAAAATTCTTCATGTGCCAATGTAAGTTACTCAATGCAAGCAGGCATAGTCCTCTTCTTGACTCTCAGTGATAAGTTAGGAAGCAAATGTCATACTCAGATTAGTAAATTCATACTTCATTTTTTGTACCTTTGTTTTTGTCAGTTGTGGGGCTTGAGCTCAGATCTGGGTGCTAAGCTTTTACGCTCAAGGATAGTGCTCTATCACTTTGAGCCACAGTGCCACTTCTAGTTTCTTGGTGGCTAATTGTAGATAAGAGTCTCACAGACTTTCCTGCCCAGACTGGCTTTGAGCCGCAATGCTCAGCTCTCAGCCTCCTGTGTAGCTAGGAATACAGGAGTGAGCCACTGGCACCTGGCTCATCCTTTGGTTTTAAGATCCACATCCTTTATTCTCTAAGACAAAGGAGTATGGCTCTAGATATTTCCTACTTTAAGTAAATAATACCCCGCCTTCTACATGATCCTATTTACTGCTAATGTCTCAAAGACTTTCCCAAGGTTCAGGATGGTAAATGCCACCCAGTACGACCCTGCACCAAGGTGGAAAAATATGATGCAAAGAAACACACACAGTGGATACAGAGGAATGACATGCAGGCACCAAAGGTACAAACCTTCCTGAAATAAGCAGGGAGAGTTTATCAATGGAAGTTTTCCCCTGCATGGCGTAACAGTGCTCTTTTTCCAAAGTAACCACTTCGGAGTTCAAAGCAATTGTTCTGAAGGCAGGCAAAGAGATCCCTAAGGGCTGGAAAAGGGAGCTGTACAACACCTGAAATTCCCGGGCAAAGGTTACACTGTGCACTTGATATGCAATGTGAACGAACTGCATGAAGCAGATGACAAAAAGTATGAAGTTCCAGGAAAATATGTCGGCAGCACAGACATCTACCCATGCCCAGACTGCAGAGCAGAGGAAACCCAGCCCCAGCAAACTGAAGACATAAAGGAGCCCGAAGAATCCACTGCCACCCATGAAACCTACTACAAATAAAATACTGGCAAGGTGATATATGGCTCCTTCGGCCTCTTGCTTCCAGCTTGTGCAGACTGGGTGCTCATCTATCAGGTTCTTCCATAAACTCAAATTCTTTTCCATGGCTCTCCCACTGTCTGCTTCACTTTCCAATTGATGTGAGATGATATGGAAACAAGTGCTTAAATTCTCTGCTTTTTCATCATTCGAGGTTTGCTGTCTTTACAAAACCCAGCAGACATTGGAGCTGTCAGTGAGAGATTAAGAGATTTGTGGGTCTGGAAGGTGAAAACCTCAGACTTGCATGCTAGTTTCTTCAGGTTCATCCGGATTCTGATTTAAATAGTCCGTAGATATTTTGCTATTCCCTGTGCAAGGGGAAAAGGATAAAGGATCTAATTAACCAAAAACAAAAGCAAATGAATCAACATTAGTTAATGGATGTTGACCATCTATTTCTATAAAGTTGGAATATTTTAAGCACAAATGCTGCCGTTTAGTTACATTTTTATCATCTAAAAGCATGTGGAGAATCTAAGTGGTCTACAACTAGTTGGACTGCACAGCAATGATTCAGTGTGATTGCTGATCTCTTGCAACAATGATAGGAAATGCAGATTCACAGACCATTTCCAGGCCTATTGTATCAGAGTTGCTGAAGATGGGGCCCAGGTATATTTTGAACAAACCTCCCCTGTAATTCTGATGTATGAGTCTGTGGTCCTCCATGGCCTACCCTTTGAGGGGAAATCTAGAGGATATGTTATTCATTCTACACATGAAGAGTTTGAGACTCTGAGAAGCCAGTCATTTATCCAAAGCTACACAAAGATTAGTGGCAGGACAGAACTTCTGCATTGGTAGCCATGTGCCAATTCAGTCCTGTGGCTTCTCATAAGGGTGTTCTAAACTTAGTACTGCAGGGAGTTCTACCCAATCAGTAAATATAAAGAAAAAAGGGGGTCAGATTTTATGAACACAGACTGCGAAAATCATGTGAGGAAAATGTAAATGTAGTACAGTTTTATGTGGCTGTATTGGTGGCTCTTTCAGATTAAAGGTTGCATCTATACAATAAATAAATATGAATAGTCCTGTTACTTCTACATTTATTTACCAGATGGTCACAAATGTTACTGACTCTGTTTCTCTGCACATATATTCTTCCACCCTTTCAGCCATATGGTGCAAATGCTAATATGTGATCTGAGTCAGAAGTGAATTAGCTGTGATGGCAGAGTTCCAGGATACATGTAGTGTTTACCAACAGGTTCCCTAAAAATACTGATTTCAATAGATTCATGAGGTTATTGTTGCTGTTATTATTTTGTCAGTCCTGGGGCCTGAACTCAGGGCCTGGACACAGTCCCTGAGCCTCTTTGTGCTCAAGACTAGTGCTTTACCACTTGAGCCACAGCACCACTTCAGCTTTTATTGAGTTGTTTATTGGAGATGAGTCTCATGGGGACTTTTCTGCCCTGGCTGAATTCAAACTGTGATCCTCAGATCTCAGCCTCCTGACTAGTCAGGATTACAAATATAGCCCTAGCAACATTCAGAAGCTTTGAATGTGTATGCTATATTTAGTGTTTTATTTTTGAAGTAGGTGCTTTCCAGAACATCTGTTAATAAAGTATCAGGTATCACAGATCTTGTCCCCTAGGAAGAAAAATATACTTCCTTTTTTTAAAATTAAAGAAGGGCTTTATTAAACAGAAAGGTTTAGAGTTAACATAAGTCAGGCAAAGGGAACATTTTTTTTTTTTTTGGACAAAGGGAAGGGAAAAACTATGAGAGAATGGGTGATGTCCAATTTTTTTCCTTTCTAAACAAAATGTAAAATCCCATGGCTCTAGACTATTGCATGAAGAAGAACTTGTCAAAAACATGTAATTAGAGGGCTGGGAAGGTGGCTCAGTGGTAGAGCGCTTGCCTTGCATGCCTGAGGCCCTGGGTTCGATTCCTCAGCACCACATAAGCAAAAAGCAAAAAGCCGGAAGTGGTGCTGTGGCTCAAGTGGTAGAGCGCTAGCCTTGAGCTGAAGAGCTGAGGGACAGCGCCCAAGTCCAGAGTTCAGGCCCCACGACCGGACCCAAAAAAACAAAACAAAACAAAACAAAAAACCATGTAATTAGAAGTGATAATTGTGATTACCAGCCTTTCAATGCCAGTCTCCATGCTGACTTTTAAAACGATGATATTTCAGATCAGGATACCAGACAGAGACATGCAAGCCAATATTGAAAGGAATTGCTAATAGGGCTTTGAACTTTGGTTTGAACTTCCTTAAATATTTATAATCTTCAACAAAATGTAAAAATGATGCTAGTTGAGAAAGGCTGTGTAAAATGTCTGTGGGAACTCAGAAGCAAGCCGACAGGACTCTTGTCACCTTAAAATGGTTTTGAGATTTGAGAGATATATTAGGGCCGCTACATTCCAGAACTGTGAGCACAGAGCAACTGTGCTTCTAGCCCTTTCCTGTCTACTTCTATTTCATTAAGCTATGACCAGGCCATCTTTCTATCCTTGACACTGTATTGCTCAAGTGTGCTGACCTGCTCTGATTAAATTACTCCCCACCCAGCTTTTCTCTACTAGCTGTGTTTTTATTCAGTCACCAAAGAACTGACAGGGGCAGGTGATGGGCAGAAGCCATCCTCTGATAGACACCAGCCACACTGCATGAATGTTGGACATGATTCATGGACCAGATGCCTGCCTTAAAGGCACTCACGCTGTAAGTCAAGTTTGTGCGTAAGTTAATGCTGAAATGCCTGAGGAGTGCAATGGATTTCTTCCCTGCCAAAGGAGCACACTGAGCTACAAAGGATGGAGACAAGATTCAGTGCAAGCACAAGAGTTCCATGCTCATCCTCTAATTTTTTTTTCATTTTAAATTTTCAGACAGTGGGTTTTAATGGCATGAGAATACTGAATGAAAGGCAATATAAACCCGGTGGCAAATTGATGAAGATGAGTTCAGAAATAGTGTTTATCTGCTCAGCGCTTTTCTACATTTGACACTCAACTGCCTGAAGGGAGGCAGAATCTAAATCTTCCTGTCCAGGTTACAAATGAGAAAAGCAAGGCACAGGGCAATGAAGTCCCTGACTTCAGGTAAAAAAGAGGCAAGTTAGTCCTATCCAGTATAGTGGGAATGCATGGCCTCACAGTCCAGCATCATCCCTTGCCAACAGGCGAAGCTGCCTCTGAGGCTATGAATCAAGAAGTATGAATGTGTTGGGAAACCAAAATGGAATATTCTTCCTGGATAGGCTTGCCAGGAAAATAAAAAACCCTACAGCAGCTACTTAAGAGCTGCTGCCCCTGCTTGTTCTGCTCAATCCATCATGCTTAGAATAATGCTGGAGACATAGACAGGGCTCATGAAAGATTTTGCTGTATTTTTATTTAGTATTGATTCTTCTCCTAGACTCTGAATTCTAAAGGGCAGCAGGGGCAAAGACAAATGGTTTTTGTCTTTAAGTTCAATGAATGTTGATTGGATACGTTGGAAGTGCACTTCACCTCCAACATGAGATGCTCTACCAACTTGTGTTCCATAGGGCACAGAAGTGGGCCAGTTTCCAAGATATCTCAGCACAGATAAACTGAGGATTGGGGCTTCACTTTTTCTAAGTATCTGACACAACTCTAAATTCTCAGGGAATCCTTTTGTCTGTCTACATCCTTGAGCTTAAGAGCAGTTTAATTACTGCTGTGATTAACAAAAACTCTGGTAGCCAATAGTACTGAGTTACTTTTGGGTTGCTAGGCAACACCATCAGCTCAAAATTCCATCAGTGTTCAACTTATTAATTAGAATCCAATCCCAACCTCAGTATACGTTCCACATGCTTAATTCTTATTTTCTTAGGATTTTTTTCTTCTTATCTTTTCAACGAAGATGTGCTACACATATTTTAAGAATTCCCTCAACAACCTCACTGAGAAAGGTGCCATTTTCTGCACTTTGCAGATGAGAAAACGGAAATTGAAAGCAGGTAAATAAAGCATTCAGAGTCACAATACTTACAAAGGAACTGAGTTTCTGCCTAGATCTGCCTGATTCCAAAGCTCACACATCACCTAGACTACATTATTTTGCTTCCAACATACAGTAACAGTATTAGAAATGGTAGGTGCTTAGTCTCTCTTCTGCTACTGAAATGAATCCTCACATGTTTGTTCATCAGTAAAGCAGAAGCACTGTCATCTTTTCGCATCACTTTAAATGGTACTAGAAGGTTCAAATGGGAATACTTTAATATATAGAGATAACCTATTGCTTGCATGCCATAGAGCTGAGCTACTAGGACTAGTGTAGTTTTAGAAAAGCCTTCCCTTCCCAGGTGATTCCAATTGAGGTCAGAAATACGGATGGATTTGCAGTATTTATAATATGAAAAATCTTAGTAGAAGGTAATACATAACTTGGTCTGCTGGGTGGGTCAGGTACGGGTATGCCCTTTCCCCCAAACTTCTCAGGGATTTTGTTATGCAACCCAGAGTTAAGAACTTTGTGACTAATCTTAGAAAAGGGAATGTGGAGGCACCTAGCCTCACTGTCTACCTGGCTTCCATCATATAGTACTGTATTGACCACTGATTTTCTTTCCTGTTTAAAGCATGGCAATTTGTGTTTCTCAGGGAACATTTTAAAGCATTTCTTACAAAGAAAACATAAATTGTGCATTAGGATAGGTGTAATATATATTTATTGATTGGTCATTTTTATGTATATTTTGACATATATCTGAATTTGGAAATGAGGTCTGGAGTAGTCTTTCATAAATGCTTAGAGTGTGTGTGTGTGTGTGTGTGTGTGTGTGTGTGTGTGTGTGTGTGTGTGTGTGTGTGTGTGTGTGTGTGTGTGTGTGTGTGTGTGTGTGTGTGTGTGTGTGTGTGTGTGTGTGTGTGTGTGTGCGCGCGCGCGCATGCGCGCGCATGCGCGCGCAGGTCCTAGGGCTTGAATTCGGGGCCTGAGAGCTGTCCCTTAGATTTTTTTTGCTCACAGTTAGTACTCTAGCATTTGAGCCACAGCTCCACTTCTGGTTTTTGGGTGGTTAACTGGAGTTAAGAGTCTCATAGACTTTCCTGCCTGGGCTGGCTTTGATCTCAGAACTCGGTTTTAAAGCAATGCTTAGAATACAGTTCTGGCATAAGCAAGTAATGTGTTACGAAGTCCAAGAGAAATATGACCAATAGCTGAATCAGTGATTTAAATGTTGAATTAGAAAAAAGAAAGGACTATATATTAGACTAATAGGAAGAAGTGAGGGTATCTATTGACAGTTCAGAAGTAAATCAGAGGAAAGGGGAACACAGTTTCAGTCATGTCTAACCTGATGCTCATGGCCTAGAAGAATTCACAGCAGAAAGTAAGGAGCAGGGTGGCAGAAGAGAGATTTAACAGCACACGCACACAGGGTAAGATTGGAGTCAGCAAGATAATTCAAAAGCTGGGTAGGAGACAAATGAAGTTTGATCTTAAATGCCTTAGATAGATATTCAATTGATAGCCATTAGCCAAATGTGGGCAACTGATCTCCCCAAATGTGTTTGGTCTGAACTGAGAAGTCTTGTTCACAATGGATTCTGAAGACAGTACAGAAGAATATGTCACTAATAATTCTTAAGTTCATTACATTTTGAAATCAGCATTTTGGAGACAGACATTAAATAAAACCTATTATTAAAGCTATACCCACCTGTTCTAACTTTAAAAAGAAGTTACTGGAAAAAGTTAAATTACATATGTAACTAGTTTATATTTGCATTATGTATGCTTGCATTATAATTCTATTGGAGAGTGTTGATCTACAGCTTCTCAAGTAACAGTAAGAGGAAACATTGTACTAACAGTGCATATGTATAATGCATAAAGAAATGTGGAAAAACTTCCCAAGATTATGAACAGAGAATTGATGTGAATGTAAATTATTTTGGCAACACTCTTCACATGCAGCAGCCAGTCAGATGTAACAAAGCAGAGATGCCACCATCTGATTTCTGCCTACCTGGGTGGTAAACCCCTAACAATGAATATATACTTTTTCCTTTTGCCTGAACACAGTTCTACTTTCCAAAGCAAATATATTACTTGGTTGATTTTCTCATTTCATCTTCTGATGATTCCTCAGAGAAAGGAAATCCCAAACAATGCAGAATTCCCAGACAATCTCGTTAGTTTTATACAGACAACTGGATTTGCGCTTCTGAATTCTTGAGGGGCTGCTCCAGCTGTTGCTTTCATAGAGTTGGTAGAGACTTCATGAACCACTAGATTGCAGAATGTGCTAAGCCTTGGATTCTGCCTACTAATGAGAGCATGGACCAAGTCTCCGTGAAAATTGTTTTTCAAAAATATGCACACTGACTACACTGGAGTTGTCTGATTTTCATGTATCAGTTGACGTCACATTTGCTTGTTCTCAATATGTCTGGTCCCTGACTTTATCACACACTTCAGCAGGCAGAATTTTAAGAGGGTTTCAGAATTCTTGCCTTTCCTGGTACATACATATGCCCTGTGTAAGTCCCTCTCTTGAAGGTGAAGCCTAGGAATGCGATGGGACAGATGTCCTCTTAACCAGATAACCATGGCAAATGGCAATGGAATAGTCATTCCCATAGTGATGCTAAATTATGCAGGAGTACACCAGAGGACTTGAGAGGGACTGGAAAAGTATGTTCCTATGGGCCTGGAAGAGGGCAAACAATCAGGTTGTGAACTGCCTCTGGAGTTCAGGAACAGCAGGAAGCCTCTATGAACTGAAAGAACTCCCAAAGAAGAAGATAACTTGCAAGATAATTGGGACCCAAGACCTATTATCTGGAGAAACTGAATTCTTCTAGCCACCTGGATTGCAGGCTTGTGAGGCCTAGGCAGACGATTCAGCTCAACACTGACAGCAGTCCTGACCCACAGAAACTGAGATAGCAAAAAATGTTGTTTTTAAGCCACTAAGTTTCTGGCAATGTTTTATACTTCAACAGCAACAACAACAACCCTCATCACACACATACAAAAATATTCACTACAGCCAGGCTTCAGTGGTTCATACCTGTAGTCCTTGCTATTTAGGAGGCTGAGATCTGAGGATCACAGTTTGAAACCACCCACGCAGAAAAGTCCATGAGACTTATCTCCAATTAACTAATAGAAAGCTGGATGGGAGGCATGGCTCAAGTGGGAGAGTTCTAGCTGGGAGAAAGAAAGCTGAGCAAGTGTGTGAGGCCCTGAGATCAATCCCAAGTACTACATTTGAGGCTTTTCACTAAATTAACAACCTATATTTTCAGACAGACTTAAGAACATAGCTACGTATGTTAGGAAAGCCAGGAAGGAATGGCTCCTTAAGCATTTGTAGAAAACAAGACATCATGAGAATGGAGTCCTGTGGCTTCCAGCAGCGCAATAGAGTTTTTTTTTTTTCATGCAGTCAAGTGGACCCAACTCTACTACTTCACCTGAGTACCTGGGCATCTTCTAGAATAATTGTAACAGTCTTCTGCCAATCTCCCAAACTCCTCCAAAACCATATTTCCTTGCTTGACTTTCAGATCAGTTTGTTCTTTGTGAAATTTACTGTACAGATAAGATAAATGCTGACTTTTCAGAAGTAGCCAGAGACCAACACTCAAAATACAGCCCGTGATAACTTAAAACTAATATTTTGGTCATTTTTCTAATCTGTGTGATTTCACATACAATTAAGATTATCATAATTTTATCAGTGAGAAATTAGTGCAATAGGCAACCATCTTCTCTTACCTATAGACTACTATGAGTATCTAGCAATTACTGAGCACTTATGATTCATTGGATATATATTACTGAGGATCTTAAGATGATAGCATGACATTTAATCCTTACAATTCTTTTATTTCCAGTACCAGAGTTTGAACACTGGACCTTGTGCTTGCTTGGCTTGTTTGCTAGGCTGGCACTCTACCATTTGGCCCATGCCTCCAGCAGGGTGGGCTGGGAAGGTGGCTCAGTGGTAGAGCACTTGCCTTGCATGCCTGAAGCCCTGGGTTCGATTCCTCAGCACCACATAAGCAAAAAAGAAAAAAGCCGGAAGTGGCGCTGTGGCTCAAGTGGTAGAGCGCTAGCCTTGAGCTGAAGAGCTGAAGGACAGCGCCCAGTCCCAGAGTTCAGGCCCCACGACTGGATCCCCCCCCCAAAGGAAATAGAGTCTTCCAGACTTTGTTGCCCAGGTTAACTTCAAACTAAAATCTCCCAGATCTCAACAGCCTACCTAAGATTACAGACACAAGCCACGGGCATCCAGTTTCCCCCACAACTTTTTTTGAAGTACAATCATCACTTGCTATATTGTGGTCCCCTTATTGCAGCTTCATTGTATTGCAGGTTTTTAAAAAAGAATATATCTAATTCTGTATTGCAGAGTTTTCACTATATTGAGGACTATAGGTAGTTATATAATATTTATTTTAATTAATTTTGCCTATGAATTAAAAATATAAAAATGTTAATTCAAACATATTAAAAGAATATTAAATCAAAATGCAGTATGCATTTCATCAGCAGATGAATACTGTACTGTACTGTACGCAATGGAAATGCAGTATGCCACTGCCACTTGTACAAGTTTGCCAATGTGAGGTTATACACAGCACACTATTGGCTGGATTGTAAGGGGACCAACACAGCACTGTGTTCTGTATCAGGGGTACTGATTGGTTCCGTAACTGTAGCATTGAGCTGTTTGCTCTCCCACACTGTGTCCATATGTTCAGCATCTCTCTTTTTAGTCTACTTCACATCAATGTCTGATCACTGCACTGTAGTGTTGCTCTACAGTGTTGTGCTGTTGTGAATTTTTTGTGAACATTTGGATTTATTTCAAACCCTATGATGCCACCCAAACATTCTGCGCCTTCTAAGGCTCCTGGCAGTGAACCCAAGTACCAGAGGAAGATGGAACTTCTTGATATGTTAAAGAAAGGAAAAAGCTACGTAGTTGTAGACCTCCATTGTGGGATCAATGAGTCTACTGTTTGCTACATAAAAAGAAGAAGAATATTAGGTCTTCCGCAATGATGATGACTTTTAACAAGACTGCAAATAGGGTGGTCACTTTCTACAATAAGACCATTGTGAGGATGAAGTCTTCATTGACCCTGTGGATAAATGTCTTTAGGAAGAAGAATATCTTGCTGGATAACAAAACCATCCAGATAAAGGCCAAGAAACTTTATTTTAGTTTTGTGGAAAGCACAGATAATCACAACAGTGATGAGGATAATGACACCGAAGAACGACCAATGAGTGTTTCTCCCACAAGAGGAACCCCATTCAGTGCAGTAAGGTCTGGTTTGATGAATTTTAAAGACACATTCGACTCAAGAGCATTTCTCTGCATGGAAAAGCTGCCTGTGCGGATAAAGCCAAAACTGGGCATAGGTGAACATCATGTTCAAATCCATCATGGAGGAAGTGATGATCTATAAGCCTGAACAAGTTTTTAACATGGATGAGATGAAGTCAGCAAGAAAAGGATGAGCAAGATGAACTACAGGTTGGAGAAGAAGAGAAGGCTGGCCTAACACTCGATTGTCTTGCAACCATGACCAGAGAACTTTAGTGAGTGGCTGACAAATGGGACCCCCAGATGCTTTGTTCACTGCACTTCATAAATACAACGTAGAGTGGCATGTCAGTTTATAAAAACCTTTCACTCAGATGAAAGCGCAGTGCCAGCAACTCCCATAACTATATTCATTATTTGGACAAAGATATCAGCTATGCCTATGCCTTTAGTGGAAATAGAAATTACAGCTCAGGGTGAAGATACTGCACCATCTAATGAAGTGCCTGATGAAGTGATGTGTACATTAATCTCATCATCATCACCTTCATCACCATCAGTACTGTGCAGCTACATAATTCATGATCTTCATCATTCAAGTATAGTATATACTTCACTGGTGAGTACTGATATAGAAGTTTATATGTTGTTAAAATTATATAGGTTTAAGAATGTAAAAAGTGTTTTAAGAGCATGTGAACTGATAATAGTGTGGGAAAGGTTAACAAGAGAGTGGGAAAGGTTTATAAAGCCTTAAAATATATATAAATAAGGACAAGAACCACATGATCTTCTCAATAGATGCAGAAAAATCATTTGACAAGCTCAACACCCCTTCGTGATGAAAGCTCTAGAGAAACTAGGAATCCATGGAACATTCCTCAATATAATAAAGGCTGTATATGACAAACCTATAGCTAGCATTATACTTAACTGTGAAAAGTTAAAACTATTTCCTCTAAAATCAGGATTGAGACAAGGATTTCCACTCTCTCTCTCCACTCCTCTTCAATATAGTATTAGAATTCCTAGACAGAGCAATAAGGCAAGAGACAAACATAAAGGGGATCCAAATAGGGAAAGAAGAAGTAAAACTCTCCCTCTTTGCAGATGACATGATCCCGTCTTCAAAGAACCCCATAGACTCCTCTCTCAAATTATATGAGATAATTCAAAACTTTGGCCAAGTAGCAGGGTATACAATTAATCCACCAAAATCAACAGCTTTTCTATATGTCAACAGTGATAAGGGAGAAGCTGAAATCAGGAAAGCACATCTTTGTAATAATCTCAAAAAATAACCTAGGAATTAATTTAACCAAAGAAGTGAAGGACTTCTACAATTAAGACTTTAAAAACCTGAAAAAGGGAATCAAAACAGGTCTAGGGAAGTGGAAAAACCTCCCATGCTCCTGGAATGGGAGGATTAATATTGTGAAAATGGCAACATTGCCAAAAGCTATCTACAAATTCAGTTCAATACCCATCAGTATTTCAACAAGGTTCTTTAATGAAATAGAAGAAGCAATCCAAAAATTCATATGGAATAATAGAAGACTCCAAATAGCAAAACCATTCCTTAGCAGGAATATCAGTATTAAACTTCAAACTCTATTATAAAGCCATAGTTATAAAAACAGCTTGAAACAGGCCTGAGGATCAATGGAATAGAACTGAAGACCCAGAAATAATCGCACAGACCTATGGCCATCAAATCTTTGATAAGGGAGCCAAAATCATCAGAGGGAAGAAAGATAGCTTCTCCAACAAATGGTACTGACATAACTGTCTATACATGAGTAGAAAACTGAAGTTAGATCCTTATATATCACCCTGCACCAAATCAACTCCAAATGGATCAAAGACCTCCAGGTAACCTCCAGATACCCTGAAAATATTACGGGGGATACACTAAGGCTTATTGGTCAAAACTTCCTAAATAAAGGTCCAAAAACATAACAAATAAAAGAAAGGCTGCATAAATGGAATTGTATTAAACTGCAGATCTTTTGCATGGCAAAGGACATAGTTAGCAAGATAAATAGATTGGAAGAAGATCTTCCCTAGCCACATAACAGACAAGGGCCTCGTATCTAAAATATACCTAGGGCTCAAAAATTAAATCCCCAATAACAAATCCTCAAAGAAACCACCACCCCATTAATAAGTGGGCTAAAGAATTAAAAGAGATTTATCTGGGAGGAAATAAGAATAGCCAATAGACATATGAAGAAATGTTCAACATCTCCGGCCATAAAAGAAATGCAAGTCAAAACCACATTGAGATTCCACTTCACTCCAGTCAGAATGGCCATTATCAAGAAAACAAGTAATAGATGCTGGAGGGGATGCCAAAAGGGAATACTACTACACTGTTGGTGGGAATGTAAACTGATTCAACCAGTATGGAGGTTCCTCAAAAGACCAAACATAGAATTCCTCTATGATCCAGCAATCCCACTCCTGGGCATTTATCCAAATGATCACAAAAGTCCACACTAAAGCTATAGAACAACCATGTTCATTGCTGCATTATTTACCATAGTTCAGATATGAAAACAACCCAGATGCCCCTCAGTAGATGAATGGATCAAGAAAATGTGGTATATATGCACAATGAAATTCTATGCTTCCATCAGAAAGAATGGCATCACCCCATTTGTAAGGAAATAGAAAGACTTGGAAAAAATCATATTATGTGAAGTAAGCCAGACCTAAAGAAACACAGGCTCCATGGTTTCCTTCATTTGTAATAATTAGTATATGTCTAGGATATATATAATTAGTATATGTCTAGTATATGTCCTAGCAGATGAGTAGAATAGCTCAATAACTATGTACATATCACCATATAAAATGATATAAATTGAAATGAACTCCAAGAAATGGAAACAATAGGGTTTTGTTTTGTTTTTAATGTGTTGTGTGAAGTTATTTCTTAGTTCACTCAGTTATTTTTCCTTTGGTTTATCCTCCATTGTTACAGTTTTTTATTTTGGTACCCTATTTTGTATATACGTTTATCTGATTTGGAGAAGGGAAGGGGAACCACAAAATTATGGGACAAAGGACAAAGAGTGACCCAATGCAACAGTGATACTAATAAGACACTATGGGGGCAATGAACTTTACAACTGGGGAGGGAGTTGGGAGAGGAAAGTGGGAGAAAATGAGGGAGGGGGTACCACTGTTTGGCAAGAAATATACTCATTACATTATTTATGTAACTGTAACCCCTCTATCCATTACCTTTACAATAAAATAAAAGTAAAAAATTATATATAGAGTTGAATGCCATTTAATTAAATGAAGTAAAATGGTTGCTTACACACACACACACACACACACACACACACATAATAAATATAATGCTGCTACTTCACAGATTTTCACCTATCGCGGGGTCTCTGGAACATAATACTTGCGATAGGTGAAGGATCACTGTATTTTATTGTCTCTATTTTACACATGAGAAAACCAAAATCACTAAGATAAAGTGGGTCACCTAAGGACACGTAAGTGATAGAGCTCAAATTTACTCCCACGCAGGTGTGGGTTCCAGTTTCTGCTCACTCTTGATCTCTCTCTGTCTTCTGAGGACTAAGCATAGGGCTTTGCACATACTAAGGAAGTGTTCTACCAATGAGCTCCATCCTCAATCTAGGGTCTGCTCTCTTAACTACCATGTTGTATTGTTTCATGGATATAATTCAAATCTGAATACATATCCAGATTGACAGGAACAAATTGACAATACCCTCGTTTTCTTCCTTCAATTCATCTAAATGTCTTCTTATGATACACATCTTTTTGAGTCACAGAGGATGAGAGCTGGGTCTTACCAGTTGAAACACTCCACTTGGTCATTCCAAAACCACTCCATTAGAAGAAGCAGCAGGAAGTCTGTTCCCAGGCCTGCTGCTTTAACTTATTGCTGGCTCTGTTCAAACTCATATCCTGAGAATGGTTAAAAGTACAGCAAGAGGCCATTCCCTTCTCATCAGCTGCTAAGACATCATGTAGTAAGACACTGATGAAAGAGGTAAGTGAAAGCAGGTGCATTCGATGGTCTATTTGTTATTGTAAACAAACAATGGAAACATGCTGTCCTTATTCCAAGTGACCTATATGCTACAAATGCACACATATGTTTTCTGTGTTTAGCTTCTCAAGTTCTTTCCTGGTGAACAGCTCCAACAAGATCATGTGCTAGCTAACTGCCTACCATCTTTGCTTTATTCTGGCTAAATGACCAGGTGAACAACATACTTGGGTCAGTCACAACTGGACACTTTTAGTGCAGGGAATGCAAGAGTAGGTACCACTACTGAAAGTGAAAAGTAAAACTAGACATGGAAGGTCAAAATGTATTCCTCTAAAGGCACTCTTTTTCTTCCTTTCCTCTTCTCTTTCACTCTCTCCTATCTCCTCCCTCTCTCACCCACCCTCCTCCTCTCCCTTTCCTTCTCCTCTCTTCTTCTTCCTTTCTCTCCCCTTCTTTCCTTTCTCTTCCCCTTCCCTGCCTTCAAAATTGAAAATTGGACAATGTGTATGTACCCTTCCTCAATGAATTCCTACATGAGTGCTAGAAATGCTTTTGTTTCAGCCCCACAACATTTAACAGTGATGCTTGAAACTGTGAGCTGGCCACAGCTAGGGCTGAAAGGAACATTGGTGTTTAGTGTGATGATTTCTTTTTAAACGTGTATATATAAGGCTAGTGCTTCCTCTTTGGTTAGAAGAAAAGACTATTAACTGTGAAGTCTTTTTTTTTTTTTTTTTTTTTTTTTTGGGTCCGGTCATAGGGCCTGAACTCTGGGCCTGGGCGCTGTCCCTCAGCTCTTAAGCTCAAGGCTAGCGCTCTACCACTTGAGCCACAGCGCCACTTCCGGCTTTTTTCTTTTTGCTTATGTGGTGCTTGGGAATCGAACCCAGGGCCTCAGGCATGCAAGGCAAGCGCTCTACCACTGAGCCACCTTCCCAGCCCTGACTGTGAAGTCTTAAATGCAGACATTTGGCAATCTTCCCATTCTATTGTTAATGATTTAGCAATATCTGAACTTTTACTTTCAGACACAGACTTCTCTCTCTGCAGTGCTGCCTGGGATTATGTACAGTGTGGATTATTCCCCAATTCTTGCTGCCCAAAAGATAGCACCTCTCAGGAGATTACTTCCTAACCAAATTTGGTCAGAACCAAACCATCCAGGCTGTTAACTGGGCATGTTTTTATGTAGTAAAGCTTACAAGTGTAAAAGAATAGCAAAGCATGTCCTTGGAGTATATGATGAACCAGGGTTGACAACTGAGGTGTGTGTGTGTGTGTGTGTGTGTGTGTGTGTGTGTGTGTGTGTGTGTGTGTGTGTGTGTGTGTGTGTGTGTGTGTCCAACATGGCTCAGTTCAGCTGGTCGCCGTTTTATGCATTCACCCAGTCTTTCTGGTGGACTAAGTCATGGGTATGGAAACACAAAAGTTGCATCATGCTCAAATCATTCCCTAATACATCAACTGATGTGGAACAATGCACACTTGGTAAACATGCTTTATAGAATGATTGATTAATTATCAGCACTCAAATGACTCAATATATGTAACAATTCAAATCCCTGCCCTCATGGAGCTTGCATTTTACTGAAATTGAAATGTTGATACATTTAAGTCTTGTTTCCAAATTATGAGGTCTATTTTATTTAGGTAAAAGTATATCCTGTGTCAGGCACTAGTGGCTCACACCTGTAATCCTAGCTACTCAGGGAGGCTAAGATCTGAGGATCATGGTTCAAAACCAGTCCCGGCAGGTAAGTGTGACAAGCTTATCTCCAGTTAACCACCAGAAAACTGGAACTGGAGCTGTGGTTCAAAGTGGTAGAACACTAGCCTTGAGCAAAAGAGCTTAGAAGCAGTGCCCAGGCTCTGAGTTCAAGCCCCAGGACTGACTGGGGAGGGGGGGATATACTTACTTGCAAATTAACTACATAAAACTCATTTCAAGTCCGTTGGTCTGTAATGAATTTTAAATAAATGCTACATTTTAAAAGTTAGTCTAAAGTCTTAAAAATCAGAAAGCAAAGAAGCTTATTTTTAGAATTCCCATCAAAAGCCAACCTTCCTCCCCCAAATTCCCAAATATTCTATGTGCTATCAGAACAGCATATTATATATTAGCACACACAGTTCAAGATAATAAATGTTTGTAGGTTTATGCAGGGATAAACTTATTTGTACACTACGTAGTAGTACTTTTCCCTAATTCCTTAGCAACAAAACTGTTTCTTAAGGAAATAATGAAAACCCTATCATTTTCTTATGTATTTAAAGATAAAGATGTAAATTACACAAAACTGAAAATACTGTTTCATTAAATAATGGAGAGTTTCATTCAATAATTAAACAACCTGTAAGAATCATCTTTTTATAAAATTAGCCTGTACAAACATTTTCTTGGCACATTGTGATACATATAAATATATTTGTGCACACAGATATTTATATGTACACATATATGAAATACTAATATAGCTAATATATCTACCAAAAACACATTGGTAGCTTAAAAAATTGTTTCAAAAAGGCCTTAGTTCAACACAGTTCCACATGGATTTTGATGAATATTATTTAAGTATTTCTTTTCTCAATTAGATTTCTTTGGTTGCACAGAAATCAATCCTTGGTTTTGGCTGGCCTACACAGTGACCTAACAATGAGTGTGAGGGTGTGATCAAAGAGGAGAAGAGCATGGTACAGTAGAAACACAGAACTAGATATAAAAGCACCTGAGCTCTAATCCTGGCTCTGTTATGGGGTCTCTCTAGCTGTGGTTGTAGGACTAATTCACATGCTCATCTCCAGGAGACACATTAATGCTTTCTACAATAACCAGACAGCCAACACAAATGAGGGAAGTACTGT
Source organism: Dipodomys merriami (assembly GCF_024711535.1). Lineage (NCBI taxonomy): Eukaryota > Metazoa > Chordata > Mammalia > Rodentia > Heteromyidae > Dipodomys > Dipodomys merriami. The sequence continues at coordinate 35,277,172 of NW_027206401.1, read as the reverse complement.
GCAGGGAAAGCCACGGGCACTTTCATGCCCATGCAAAGAGAAAAATCTCTCCTCAGTTCCAGCTCATTTTGCTGAGGGAACCCAACACTGTCAGACCACCTGCTTATTCAAGAGAAGATTTGATGAGAACTCTCCTGACTTAAAGAAATGCCAGTAAGTAATAATTTTACCAACACCATTAAGAGCCACTGCTTATAACAGGCAAAGCATAAGAGGCCAGGTCTGGCCACACCTACAGAACCAAGCTCTACGAAAGGCCCTGTTAGGTCAAACAAATCGTGACCTAACTGTTTCCATTTACACACGTTTATGGTTAGCTCTCTTAATTCCCAAACAACATTTGTTGATCGCTTTCCCCTGCAGTGGAATCAGAACTTTCAAATTAAACTTGCTTTCCTATCTAAGTATGGGTTCAAGAGGGTCCACTGGTTGATAGGTTCTGTAAGTAGCCAAGATTTCATTTAAACCTGAAAATGAACACAAAAGATGGAAAAGAAAGCTGGGACCCTACAGCAAGTTAAAATTCTAAACAGGAGGTTTAAGTGTTTATGTTTCTTTCTCTTTTTTCTGTAGAGATTAAACTTCCTTTTCTAACAGATGAAACTAGACATTATCCATCATTCATGCACTGTGGATTGCAAAACAATTATAACATAACAGTTGCTTGGAATTTGATTCTAACACCAACCCTCCTCCAGCTTGGATGAAGGGAAAAAATATAAGTAACAACAGCTAACATCTGTTGAGTAGTAACTATGTCAGAACCTGCAGGAAGTATTCCTATATGTTATTTCATAGCTACAAAATACTACAAGCAGGAGGGAGAGGAAGCTATTTTCCAGGTTTTAAGCAAAGAAAACTCTTTTAAGAATGACTTGGTCAAATTAGGATCATATCATAATTCCTGACCTGTTGTTTAGACTCTGCTAAGTTTTCATTTATGAATTAGTTACCTTTTTAGTCATTTAAACAAATTCTAGATATAGAATTTTAATAATGATATGGCTTGGCTGAGTTAGTAAACACCAAGCACAGATAGAAGACTTCAGAATTTTGGCATCTTCACAGCCACATTAGATCCTGGAAGCTAATGGAGGAAGGGCTGCATAATTCTGAGGTAAGGAAATTGTAATGCAAAGTGTTTTAACCAGCCAAACAGTAACTCAAGGATAGGAATAAGATGCACATCACAAACATAAAAAGACCCAGGAAAGACACCCTTTTAAGGAAATGATCCCTTTTGAAACACCTCCTCCTCCAACTCCCCGCCCCCCCCAAATACACATATGGACAATATCTAGCCAAAGAAAGGAAGAATAAAAATTTAAGAGTTCATATTTCAGATACCATGGTAAAAGGACTAATGATAAGCAATGATTATACTTAATAAAAAATGCAGACTATTAGCTGAAATGAGGTTTATAAAATCCAGTGTTAATATCAAAGATCCTCACATGAAACGTTTCAAACCAAAAGGGAGGAGAATATAAAACTACCAATCACGTGTCTTATAACAGAGAGCTACTGTCAAAACTTGATGTATTTTATTGATCTTGGGATGTATCCAGAATCTTGTCAGTTTGGAATATTAGTTTATGATCTGTTATCTCTCAGGATGTAGAAACATTGCAAGGTTTTGTTTTGGTTGTTGAGACGGTGTCTATATAACCCAGTCTATATGATCCTTCTGATTCAGCCTCTTGAATGTTGGGATTACAGGTATGTACCACCATACCTGCTCAATACTAATGTGCAATTCCTTCACTTTCACTCCAAGTCTCTTCTTCTAATTAGCTTAAAAAGTGTAAGAAAGTACCTTTATTATTATCATGAGAGAAGAAAAACTTTAGAAAACCTGACCATTTATTTGAAAAACCACTCATTAATCAGGCAGCACTTTGGACAACAAAGTTTTATACTCAGGACATGGAAGCAAAGCAAGAATCATCTGATTGGCTACAGTGAAGCATCTACCTCCTTTGGGCATGGTGCCATGAGGAAAAGGCTGATTGTGATTGGCTGAAGCTTGGCAGTTTATGATTGGTTGAAATCTGGACACTTGTTACAAAAATGTATAATTTTAAATTGTTTCAGTTTGTATACAAAATTAGGTTGCAGTTATAAAGGAATTCAAAGTAAGGAAACAAGATTAAAACAGGTGGCCTTCAGCTTATCTAACAATTCTGTTTTTTAATAAAAACTGTTATATCTATAATTCTTATGTTTATGTAATATTTAATAGTAGAATTTAATAATAGAATTGTCTTCTATCAATATATTTTCTATCAATATATTTTTACAAATGCATAGAAAGACACATCAATGATTTTTACTTAAATGTTAAAAATAGGTATTCTTGGATGGTGGAATACTATTTTTACTTTTTCTTCTTAAATGAAGTATCTATACATTCTTTTTTTATTTTCCTTTCTTTTCTTTTTTTGTCAGTCATGGGGCCTGAACTCTGGGCCTGGGTGCTGTCCCTCAGCTCTTCAGCTCAAGGCTAGTGCTCTACCACTTGAGCCACAGCGCCACTTCTGTTTTTTTCTGCTTATGTGGTGCTGAGGAATCGAACCCAGGGCCTCATGTATGCAAGGCAAGCACTCTATCACTGAGCCACCTTCCCAGCCCTATCTAGGCATTCTTTACAGTGATTTTAGGAAACAATTCTTTACAGTGATTTTAGGAAACAAACAGTGATTGTATATTAATCTGAAAAAATTAAATATAAAAATTTCAAAGAACTTAATAAAAATCTGTGACCCCTCCAACAATCAAAACAAACAACAACATTGTTAAAGTCTCTGTAAATCATTCCATATTAAAGAAAAATCCAGGCTACTTTGGCCCATCCACTCCAAATAAGTAATTTGTGTTACTTCATATTTAAATATCTGAAATATCTATACCAATGACAATGCATATAATTTAAAATGAAATGCTCAATTAGACACATTGTAAGAATCACACATTTCTGAATAATTTTAAACAGACAAAAGGAGAAAATCATTTACAATAAGCCTATTCATGATCTCCTATTACCATTATCCCAGATTCAACAAAATATCAAGGCTTTGTGAGATCAATTTTTTTTTAATTTCAAGCAAATACTGAGCCAGGCTCTGGTGGCTTACACTTGTAATCCTAGCTACTTAGGAGGCTGAGGTCTGAGGACTGAAGGTCAAAACCAGCTCAGGCAGAAAACTCTGTGAGACTTTTATCTCCAATAAACCACTCAGAAAAAGCCAAGTGGTACAGTACTAGCCTTCAGCATAAAGAGACTCAGGGACAGTGTCCAGGCCCTGAGTTCAAGCCCCAGGACCAAAGGGGAGGGGGAAGCAAAAACGATAACCTAATACTCAGCCTAAAATCTTGGGTCAAGAAACAAATATCCTCCAAAAAAGAGAGGGAGAACCAAGACTGGTTGTGCTTTTCCTGTGCAAAGACACCAGATGTTATACCTACCAACCCCCCTAGCTAGGAGTAACAGCAACTCTGTCATTTAAATGTTATTACAGGTCAAGAATCCCTTATCTAGAATGCTTGGGACTAGAAGTATTTCCAATTGCAGAGGTTTAATTTTTTTTTCCAGGTAAGCATCCTTAATCATTAAAAAAAAAAAAAAAAAGGCTTCATGGAAAACATCTCAATATCTGGAACTTTCTGAACATCCTATCAGTCCTCAAAAAGTTTCAGTTCATGTTTTGAGCCAGGTGCTGGTGACTCACACTTGTAATCCTACCTGTATGGATGGAAGAGATTAGGAAGATTGCAGTTCCAAATCAGACTAGGGAAGCAAAAAATCTTTGGGACACCATCTCAACAGATAGAAGTTGAGTGTGGTAGTGTGAGCTACTCATCCCAACTACAACTGTAAAGCCTAAAATAGGATTAAAAAAAAAAAGTACAGGAAGTATGGCATCTGCCTAGCAAGTGCAAGGCCCTAACTTCAAACTCCAATATCAGTCCCAAGGAGAAGGAAGGGGGTGAGGGGGTGGGAGGAGGAGGTGGTGGTGGTGGTAGCTAAGTTTAGGGATGCTCAACCTGTGTCAGCACTGTTCAGAGAAGAAAATGAGGCTCAAAGAGATGGGGGTCCTGTAAGTTTAAACTGCTGTCCTAATACTGTTCCACATTTCCTTCCTTGGCTACACTGCCCTAGCCAGTTTCAGTGGATGAATGCCTGGAGGGGCCTTGTTCTGTTACAGAACACAAAATGACAAAGTGTCACTGTAAATCTGTGGGAATTAACCCCTGGACTCTGGATCAGAAGAGGAACTATTATTGTTATACCATAGATAATAATGCCAGGAACTTCTATTGTTAATTTAATTCAGATACCTGTTGTTTTTAACTCACTTTAAGATTTCCACAACTGAGTACTCAGATAAAAAATTTCCCTTTTCCTTAAAAAAAAATCAAAACAATGTTTCAATATGCTCTTCTAATAATTAGAAGCAAATTCATTTCCCCTGATCCCAGCTAGCCAATATCATAATTACTAAAAGTGATCTTAACTGCAATTTTTAGGCTTGCATCACTATGGGATATTTTTCTTTCTTTTTGGTCCGGTCGTGGGGCCTGAACTCTGGGACTGGGCACTGTCCCTCAGTTCTTCAGCTCAAGGCTAGCGCTCTACCACTTGAGCCACAGCACCACTTCCGGCTTTTTTTTCTTTTTGCTTATGTGGTGCTAGGGAATCGAACCCAGGGCCTCATGCATTCAATGCAAGCACTCTACCACTGAGCCACCTTCCCAGTGCATTATGGGATATTTTTCGAAGCAGTTCTGAAATGTCTTGCCTGTCAGTTGTGTGTTGTTAAATACACTGTAGCAAATACTTCCTAACACTCTTAATTTTGGCTGCAAACTTCCAAAATAAGTAGGCCTGAATGCGCTGTATCAATTCCATTAGTCGAGTAGTAAGTAGCATGAGATTTGGATTCCCATTACATATTGTGATTTAATAGCCTAGACTGTAGCCATTTAGAAGCCCAGCAAGCACAATGATTCTTGTTATTTTGAGACTGATTAAATAAACTCAACTATCAAATGTCTCCCATTTAAATGCATAAAATTTTGAGAACAGATAATATATCTAGATGTCCGTTCATGTTTATATGCCAACCTCTGAAGACACATACCCCAATTTTTCAGGACAGAAAAGAAAACCTTAGAGATTATCTGGGATTTGGGATCAGCTTGATCTCTTCATTTTTGCATAAGTGGAAACCGAGACCCAATTTTTGTTTATGTAATTCTTGTTTGGCTTTCTACTGCCACAAAGAACAATGTCAAGTAACTGGGCTATCTCATGAAGAGTTTTTCCATGCAATAGTCCCTGAGGTTAAATAAATAAATAAATAAGCAAATAAATAAATAAAGCTACTAAACCAAATATAAACAGGTAAGCAATCATTTCGTAAGGCTGTCACAAACCTCAATTGCATTTTGTAAGGCTTGCAAAATCAAAGTACAAGAGATGGAGTGAGGAGTAAGTTTTGTAGTTCAAACTATATCCAAAAGTAAGCTTCCAAACCTGCTTCCCAGTAGATTTACTAAATATTTTCATTTACATTTTTACAAATGCCTCCTGGTTTAATCTTTTTTCCCCCCTTCCCTAATCCTTTAGTATTTTTATCTCTGTGCCTTTAATCTTTTCCGAAAAACACAGACAAGCCCATCTATACCACTGCAACCGACCTTCATGATGAAGAAACTGAGTGGCGTGCACATTTCGTTCTTCTTTTTGGCAGGGGGATCCCCAAGTGGAGAAACTAGGTCAGAGCTACTCTTGAAGCACAGCTTCCTCCTTCTCCAACTCCCAGCGAGACCCAGACTGCAATCAGGGCCTTAGCTCACACACCCGGAAAGGAAACTCGGGCAATGCCCAGTGCCCCAAGGTGGAACCCACGACCATCAGGGCTCCCGGGGACTGGCCCGTTCCGCGCTCACACTTCTGGCCAAGTGCCTTGGGGAGCAGTGTGCCTGGGACCTACGGGAGCCCGGAGAGAAGATTCCAGGGGGGAAACCTCCAGGACCGAGGAGCTCCTGGTCGAGGCCGGTGGGGAGGAAACACAGCCCAGCCGCGATCGGCTCCGGAGCTGGGACCCCAGGGGTTCCCCGAGGTCGAGAGCTGGGTGCGCAGCCGAAGAGCGCGGGCGCGGGGAAGCCCAGGACCCCACCGCCCCCTGCGCTCGCAGGGCGTCGGCGGCCTCGTAGCCCCCACCCCGAGGCGGAGCTCCGGCCGAAGCCGCGCCCGCGAAGTTGCCCAGCGGCGACCGTAAGGTGCGAGGGCGCGGACCGCCCGACCTCAGCGGGGCGCCCCGGGCTCCTCTCCTTACCTGTCCTCCCTCGACCCCGCGCGGAGCTCCGGCCAGGCGCCCGCAGAACTTTCCCCGCCGAGTGCGCACAGGGCTGGGCAGGCCCGCGGAAGACCCCCTCCAAGCCGCCGCCCTCCCCGCCCGCGGCCCGGCGCAGCGTGACCGCCGCGGGCTCCGGGGAGCGGCGCGGCGCGGCGCGGTGGCTGGGAGCGGCGGGTGCGGGCGGGGAGCGGCTCGGGCGCGCGCTCCGGGGCGCGGGCGGGGAGGGCGCGCGGGGCGGTCAGCCCTGGCCCCGAGCGAGCCCGCGGTGCGCCCAGCCCGGGGCCAACCAAAGTTTCCCAAGATGTCCTTCCACAAGTGCGCTGTGCGCCCGGTGGTCAGACGAGCCCACAACTCGCTGCCGGGGGCCGACGGAGCCACCGCGGCAAACGGCCCTCGCTCGGCCCTCTGCCCGCCGCTCCACACCGACCCCGAAAAAAACCGGGTGACGACGATCCGAGAGCGCGAGGGGAGAACATTTGGGTTTAAAGAACAGAGAGGACGTTCATCTTTATTCAAATCGATGCGTAGATGGATGGGGTCAAAAGGCACCGGGGCGCAGTGTATACCGATCACGAAAAGAGATTTAAAAAAATGTCAGAAGGATTCCAAAAAGTAATAAGCAAATGGGAGAAAGGTAAAGCAGTAATCAAGTACCTTAAAAAACATGATCGTTTAAGTAGTTGTACAAAGGAGTTGCCACTCAACAAAATAGTAAAGGAAGATAATGGATCTGGATCAATGTCACCTCTTTTCATTATTCTTTCCCATCTCTGCCATCCCTTCAGTTTTATGACTGTATTTCCCTCTTTCCTGTCGTCCTGTCTTTCTTCTCTCCACCCCCCTATCCTTCCCCGTGATCCCACCCCAAAGCATTCGTTTCCTGGTGTTTATTTTGTTGGACTGTGAGCTAGCCTGTCTAAGGAATTACAAGGTTTGAGTTCTCCCCCAACTCCAGCATATTTCGGTGAATACACGAACATCCAGTACATTTACTTCTCCCTATGAAATTAGCAAGATTATGGGTTGTTTGGGTGTGCCAAGCAGGTGGTGATGGTTGGTGAGACACCAACTTCTTTGGGAATTTAAACTTTCTTGCTCGCTTTCACTCTCTATAAGCATGGGTAACCACGATTCCGAAACACACTTATCCAGCAACCTGTATCTCTTATTTGCTTTTTGATCTCCACTCCACCCTCTCCTCACCCCGTCTCCCCCGGCACCTCCCCCCCCCAATACCGTGTGTTTGAACTCTGGCTCTCAAGCATCCCTTGCTGGCACTCAGCCCCAATCTCAGCCCTCTGAACTTCCTTGAGTGAGACATTACAGGGCCAACTGGGGAAAAGTGGAACGAGATCAAAGTACTGTATCACTGTTAGGAATAATGAAATTGACAGCTGTATTAAGAAAATACTCTTTATTCTGATGAAACAAGCACAAAACTGTTTGAAAGGGAAAGAAAGAAAGAAAAAACCCTGTACCCTAAAGCCTTCATTCTCTAATTCCACCTTCCCCCAATCTGTTGACCACTTAATCTCCCTGTCTCTCTGGATTTACCTGTACTGGATATTTTGTTCATATAAATAGAATTGTACAATATGTGACATTCTGTGTCTGGCTGCTTTCACTGAGTATGTTTTGTAAGTGAATCTAAAGCACTTCATTTTTATAACTGGATAATACTCCATTGTATGGATATCCTACACTTTATTAGTCTACTTGATTGGAGAACAATTGGATATTTCTACTTTTTGACTATAATGAATGGTACTGCTGTGAACATTTATGTATAAACTTTTTTTTTTGTCCGATCATGGGACTTGAACTCAAGGCCTGGGCACTGTCCCTGAGCTCTTTTGCTCAAGGCTAGTGCTCTACCACTTTAAGCCACAGTAGCACTTCTGGTTTTCTGGTGGTTAATTGGAGATAAGAGTCTCATGGACTGTCTTGCCTGGGCTGGCTTTGAGTCTGTGGAGTCTCAGATTTCAATCTCTTGAGTAGGTAGTATTACTGGCATTGGGCTGAACACTTGTTTTTGTTTTTAAATTGTAGCTTTCTTAGTGGGTATGAAATGGTATGAGTTCTAAAATAACTCAGAAGTTTTGTGGTTTTAACTTCTATATTTATATCACTGATTTAATTTGAGTAATACTTTGTATCTAGTATGAGGTGGGGACTCAACTATTCCTTTGCATGTAATTTTCAGTGGTTAAAAATTCTCCTCTTTTCCCATTGAATTGTCTTGCCACTCTTACTGAAATCAATTGGTTTTGTATTTGTATGTGTAGGTTTATTTCTGGACTCTCAATTCTCTTACATATTCATCTTCCTATATAGATCCTTATGTTCTGATTACTTGTGGTCCTTAGTATTATTTTTCTGTTAAATTTTTTTAAAGCAGGAATTGTGAATTTTATGAATTTTTCTATTTTGTTTTTCCATTTTCAAGATTAGTCAATCATCTTCTCCAGTTTTGTTTAAAAGGTCAATGGATTCTTGACAGGGATTCAAATGAGTCTGTAAACCACTTTCAACATGGTTGTCAATAAGCCTTCCAATACATGTAATTGGGAATGTCTTTTCATTTATTTCAGTCATTAATTTCCTTCTGCCATGCATTGTAGCTTTTAGTATACCACCTCAATATCTCTTTACGTAAATATATTCCTCATTCTTTTATTACTTTTCTTTACCTTCCATCTATACTTTTTCTTTTTTTCTTGATTTATTTTTATTTTTTGCTTTAGAATCAGAACATTTTCCCAATTAAAGTACCAAGTCCATGATAAGGTCTCAGACCACAGTGCTAGAGTAACCAGTACTCCAGCTCCTTACCCACTTCACAGTCCTGCTCACAAGAAGGCCTTGAGCCTCTCTTCTCTGTGCATATGTAACAGTCAAGGCTCTCACAGCTGCTTGGTAGCTGTTTCCAATCACAGGAGCCTTAGGGAACAGGTCCCTGTGCTAGCTGGGGGTGCAGTAGTCAGAAAGCCCCTCAGACACAGTCCAGCAGGCTATGTTAACTTGTCTGTCTCCATCAGCAACTGGAAACTCTTTAGTCATTTCTATTGCTTTCTGAAACAAGTGTCATGTTGTGTTTCTAGGTTCTTTTGGCTGTTTTTGGATTCTTTGTGTTACTTTCTTAAAGCTTCTGGAGACTTTTTTTTTTTTTTTTCATTTGAACAACTCCTGGAGCAGCTCCTTGAGAATTTCGATTCTCCCAGATTTTAGGTGAAGACATATCTTGTGTATCATGTCTGCATCCTCCACTTAGAAGCCTTTGTTTGTTTGTTTGTTTATTTATTTATTTTGTCAGTTGTGGGGCTTGAACTCTGGGCCAGGGTGCTATCCCTCAGCTCTTCAGCTCAAAGCAAGTGTTTTACCACTTGAGCCACAGTGCCACTTCGAGTTTTCTGGTGGTTAACTGGAGATGAGTCTCACAGACTTTCCTGTATGGACTGGCTTTGAACTGTGATCCTCAGATCCCAGCTTCCTGAGTTGCTAGGATTACAGGAGTGAGCCACAGGCACCTGGCAAGCCTTTAATTTTTGCATTTAAGGGTAGGAATTCTTGCTGGGAATCGATTAGGGGGCCTGCAAGGCACTCAAAATTCTTATGAAAGTAGTGAATTTAGAGTGGTAGAGGATCATAGGGCTTCTGGTTCATTTCGAATTTCACTCCTTCTGAGTATCTATTGTTAAAAAAAAAAAAAGATATTTCCAGAAAGATGAACCACAGACTTTAGAGTGCCCCGCATTACTTACACTGTTTTCAAAGTTTGGTTCTTCATCTTATGGTATATCTTTATATTATATAGTATAAGAGGCAAAATAAATATATAAAATTAAAATATTGAATTTTTAAAATGATGACTATATTTTTGCATCATTAAAAAGTTATTTTTATTTTTCTATAAGCTTTTTTCTGAGCAATATCTGAGTTAAAGAAATTCACTAGATGGTTGATCAGTAGTCAATTCTTGCTGGGTGTTAGTGGTTCACACCTATAATCCTTGCTATTCAGGAGGCTGATATCTGAGGATCATGGTTCAAAGCCAGCCCAGACAAGAAAATCTATGAGACCCTTATCTCCAATTAAGCACCAAAAAAACTGGAAGTGGAGCTGTGATGTAAGTGGTAAAGCACTAGCCTTGAGTAAAGAAAAACTTCAGGGACAGCACCCAGGCCCTTGGATTCAAGCCCCAGGCACAACAAAACAAAAAACCTCTTCAAATAGTACCTTCTCAAAAATGGCAAATAAATTCGATAAAAAATAAATTGTATATAATTACAATATAAATTAGACATTAGGTATTATAATATAAATTAGATAAATTCTCATAAATTAGATATAAATGAATAATAAATTAGATATAAAACTTGCAGTTAGATATAGACAATATCATTGTGAGACTAATTACTGAAAGATGGATGCTGATCTGTGATAACTCCACCTTATCAAATATAAAATGAATTGTAAGCAAAAATGGAGAAAACTAAGATTCTCAAAAAAAAGAATAAACTAAGAAATTTTTCAGATGTTTACCTACAAATGATGCAATTAAGCTATAGAAATGTGCAAGTCATACTCTTTTTTAGTGTTGTATGTACACACCTATCCTGGGGCTTGAACTATGTTTTTATGCTCAAGGCTAGCACTGTACCACTTGAGCTACAGCATCACTTCTAGCTTTTTATTGGTTAATTGGAGACAAGAGTCTCATAGACTTTCCTGCCTAGGCTGACTTTGAACCACAATCCTCAGATGTCAGCCTCCTGAGTAGCTAGGATTACAGGCATGAGCCACTAGTGCCCAACAAGTTATATACTTTTAATAAACCACGTAACCATTCAGAGAATATTTCTCCTGAACAGTCTGTGAAGATGCTGTATGCACATGGTAGCTGTAACTTGAACAGAAATCTTTTTTTTTTTTAATTTATTTTATTTATTTATTTATTTATTTTTTGGTCCGGTTGTGAGGCCTGAACTCTGGGCCTGAGCACTGTCCCTCAGCTCTTCAGCTCAAGGCTAGTGCCCTACCACTTGAGCCACAGCGCCACTTCCAGCTTTTTTCTTTTTTTTGCTTATGTGGTGCTGAGGAATCGAACCCAGGGCCTCAGGCATGCAAGGCAAGCGCTCTACCACTGAGCCAACTTCCCAGCCCGAACAGAAATCTTAATATCTGTGCCATGAATATTGTTCTTTCAGAAAACTAACTAGAGAGATGACTACAATCTAACAATGGTTTCCTCTCACATGTGTCTAAGAAGTGCTTGGGAGAAAAAAAAAATTGAAGGCCATAATTTGGCAAGTAGTGAGTGGTATTCTGTCTCAGTGATGTCCTTGGAGCCTTGCAGGGGAAACTGACATGTAAATGAGGCCCCTGTGGGGTGCCTGAGCAGCTAAAGCTCCCATTGAACAGTCATTTTTCCTGTAAATTGCAGCTCTGGGTCTCATTTCATCATCGTTAAATGAGGGGAAGGCAGTGATGTCTGTCCCTCCTTACAGAGGCATTCCATGAATTAGATGAATTGTGCCCAATCTCTCTCACTTTGTTGTATTTATGAATAATGTCCAGGGGTGAATTCCTAGAATGGTAGGAAAGAAAGGGTCTCAGGAGGCCACCCCCCCCCACTTTGAACCAAGCAATGAAGTCAGTTGGGCTGATTCTTCCTCCCTTTTCTGAGGGTAACTTATTCATGGCTGTAAAAACCCAGGAGAGGCAGTAATATCTTTTCTCTGCCTCTAAATCTTCCCACTCTTCAACTGAATCCCTCTTGGGACTTCATTCAAACCAGTTTCTTAGTGTTCCTGAGACTCTCCAATATTTTCTAACTCCGCTGCAGTTCATGAATTCTAAAACTCAGCGTTTCCTCTCATACACACTAAGCAGTCACAAGCAGAGTGAAAGAAGTGTGTCCTTCAGTGTTCTGAGCCTAACCAGTTAACTTCATCAGGCATTTAATGGATGAAAAAGGCAGCTTCCAAGCTGACGCAACAAGCGGAACTTCTGTACGACAGTTCTGTACCAGGAGATTTCCAAGAGTAACCTTTCATTTTTTCCTGAATGCTGAGTTTATAGCCTAGCTTCCTCATCAGCACCATTCTCCCTAGTTTACCTTATATAATTCTGTACCTCTCAGGAGTTTCCAAGCAGTTTCTGTATAACCTCTCTCTTTTATTTATTTATTTATTTTTACAAAAAGATACATTTAGTTGATTTGGGAACCATCACCTCAAAGATAATAATTTACAATGTATAGTTCTCAAGAGAGAACTTCAAGCCCTAGAAAGCCCTATGAAGTAGAACAGACAAAAACAAAACAAAAGCTTGCATGTGAGCAGTGTTTGAAGTAGTCAACGCAGCAGAGACTGAAGGCACATCCCCAAGTTTTTAGGATAAAATAAAAAAATGTGAAAATATGTTGCAAATGGAACAAGGTTTCTTTTTTGGGGGGGGGCAGTCATGGGGCCTGAACTCTGGGCCTGGGCGCTGTCCTTCAGCTCTTCAGCTCAAGGCTAGCCCTCTATCACTTGAGCCACAGCGCCACTTACGGCTTTTTCTTTTTGCTTATGTGGTACTAAGGAGTGGAACTCAGGGCCTCAGGCATGCAAGGCAAGCGCTCTACCACTGAGCCACCTTCCCAGCCCAGGTTTCTTAAATTTTATAATACCACCACTACCACCAAAACCCCCATCAAACCTTAGGATGCTTCCTATATGTCCATCAAAATAAACAACAAATAGCTGCTTATAATGGGCCAGGCTCAGTTATAAGCAGGTTCCACATATTCAAAACAGTTTCCATCTAGAAGAAAAAAAAGCAGGTGCAGAAGCTGAGATGTGGAGAGATTATTTTTCCTTAGGGTTTTAGCCAGAGTAGGATTCCAACTGCTCCAATAGGCCAAAACTTTTGCTGTTGCACCATTGGTGCTGATTGGGAACTTCTAGCACAGTCCTGTCTTTCTTGCCAGCTTGAGAAACAGTATAATTCAGTAGTGAATACACATGTTTTGATATCTAAATGACTTGTTTTTATTTGCATATATTAGTGTACAATATAATTAGTGTACAATATAATGGGAGTCAGGTGTAGTTGAGAGATCTGGGTGTCATAGTTCAAGGCCAGCCAGGGCGGAAAAAAAAGTTTGTAAGATTTCATTTTACTGGATGATTGGACATGATGATGCACCCCTGTCATCCCAGCTACAGGGAAGAACAATGGCTGAGCACAGTAGTGTAGGCCTGTCATCCCCAGTGACATGGGGAAGTATGGGGACTGAAGCCCAGTCTGGCTTAGACATAAAGTGCAATCTCACCTAAAAATACCAATATAAGGGCTGGGAATGTGGCTTAGTGGTAGAGTGCCTGTCTAGCATTCATGAAGATGAAGCCCTATGTTCGAGTCCTGAGTACCACATAAACAGAAAAAGCCAGAAGTGGTGCTGTGGCTCAAGTGGAAGAGTGCTAACCTTGAGCAAAAGAAGCTCAGGGACAGTGCCCAGCCCCAGAACTGGCCAAAAAAATCCAATATAAAAAGGTCATTAGTGGCTGGTTCCTGTAATCCTACCTACTCTGGAGACTGAGATATGAGGATTGTGGTTCAAAACCAGCCTCAGTAGGAAAGTCATGAGACTCTTGGCTCTAACTAACTACAAAAAAGCTTGAAATGAAGCTGTGGCTTAAGTGGAAGAGCACTAGCCTTGAGCACAATATCTTAGAGACAACGCTGAGACCCTGAGTTCAGTCCTCCAAACTGCCAAAAAAAAAGGATTTCATTATGACATTCATATAACATACTTCAATTTTAAGCATTTCTCTTTATCTTCTCTTTCCCCCCTCCTTCTCTCCTTCTGTTCTGCATCATCTTCCTAATTCATCTTTTAAGCCTGCTTCTACTACTTCCTAGAGAACTAGAAAGGGGCAATTTGATTACCTTCCCTGTTCCCTCCATTGCAAAACCCTGGCTGGTAAAATACCTGAGGTCTAAAGGGATATTTAAAGTAGAGATCATGTTCTGTACCCAAACACTGAATTGCTTGTTACATTCTGACTCACCAAGCATGCACATGATTTCCTATGTGTCAGCGGTCTCAAATGCAGTATAACTGGTGGGTTTTTAAATTTAATCTGCTCAGTATAAAATTAATAAGGCAGTGTGAATTATGGAGAAAATCAATATATTAACACTTTGAGCTGTAACTAATTTAAGATAAATTTTCACTATATCTTCCACTTTGTTACACCATCATTATTGCCATCCAAAGTATAATTATTATATCCATTTGATATAGTTAAGCAACTATCAAGAATAGCTGGTAAGGTTTTTCACATTCAGTGAGGTTGTCTGATGGAAATAGAAGAGGCTTAGAGAAGTCTGTAGCAAATAACTTTAGTTCTCACTGTAATTAAAGTGATTGGAAGGGCAGTCTTAAAACTGACTTGTTCTGCCAGATGCCTATAATCCTAGCTGGTCAGGAGGCCAAGGTCTTCGGATTGTGCTTCAAAACCAGCTCAGGTAAGAAAGTCGTGAGACTCTTTATGTCCAAGTAATCATCAAAAAGCCAGAAGTGCAGTTGTGGCTCAAGAGGCAGAGTGCTAGTCCTGAGCAAAAAAAAAAAACAAAAACAAACAAACAAACAAAAAAACCCTTAGTGACAGCGCCCAGGTCTTGAGTTAAAGAACCTGGACCTGAAAAAGGAAAAGATGTTCTGATATTCTGATGTCTATGAGGGCATATCTAAAAACGCTCCTCCCTCTACCTGTTCCCCAAGTGTAAAGACAAGGCTGTATTTATAGCTTCTGATTTGCCTGATTACAGCTCCAAAAGTCATTATCTGTCACATAGTTACTTGTTAGGAAAGTCAAATAGTTGTTGATTCCCCTGAGCAGTTTGCATCTGCAAATGAACATTAGTCTAGAATGTTAGTGCTATTCTGGTTCTTACCAAAAAAAAAATGTTCAATGTCAGGTGCCAGTGGTAATGCATGCGATCCTAGCTACTCAAGAGGCATGAGGATCACTGTTTAAAGCCAGCATTGGCAGGAAAATATGTGAAAGTCTTATCTCCAGTGAATCATCCAAAAGCCAGATGTGGAGCTGTGGCTCACACAGTTAGTAGAGTACTAACCTTGAACAAAAAAAGCTAAGTGAACAAACAAGGCCATATTAAAGCTACCAGTACAACTATGTTTATTGCAGCATTATTTACCATAGCTAAGATATGGAACCAACCCAGTAGATGAATGGATCATGAAACCCAGTAGATGAATGGATCAAGAAAATGTGGTGTATATACACAATGGAATTCTATGCCTCCATCAGAAAGAATGACATTGCCCTATTTGTTAGGAAATGGAAAGACTTGGAAAAAATTATATTAAATGAAGTAAGCCAGGCCCAGAGAAATATACGTTCCATGGTTTCCCTTATTTGCAATAACTAGCATATGTCTGAGACAAACAGAAACTGTCAGATGTTAAGCGAAATGAACCCCAAGGTAATGATTCAAATGTATTTTTCTTTCTTGTGATTATTTCCAACATATTTATAAGATGATTTCTTTGTTGCTTTTCATGTCCCTCCCCCAGGGTATAAGCCCTGCTTTCACTGTATTTGATGTTGGTATAATTTGTGGATGGGAAGGGAAAAAACAGTTTAAATAGGGTTACGGCTGGACCCATTACAACAATGAGATGTTTAAGACGTTCTGTTGAAAAACAAACTTTACAAGTTTGGTGGGGTGGAGGGTGGGGTGGTGTTAGTGGTGGTGATAGGTGGTATGGGGGTGTGGGGGGTGAAGAGAGGAAGGGATGGGAAGGGGAAACAAAGGAGGAGGCAACAATGCTTGATAACAAATGTACTCACTATCTTGCCCATGTAATTGTAACCCCTCTGTATGGTATTTTCACAATTAAAAAAAAAAAAAGAGTCTCACAGAAAAAAAAAAAAAGCCAAGTGATAGCCCAGGCCCTGAGTTCAAGCCCCAGTACCAGTATGTGTATATGTGTGTGTGTGCACACATACACACTTCAAACTGGGAAAACAAGATGCCTATTATGACTCTAAAAATATGATGTAGAAAGGAAGAAAAATCAACATAGTATCCTGCAAGCTAAAACAAAAAGATTAACTGTGATTAACTCTTGATCTCTGGATCACTGTAGTGAGGGCAGTTCCTTGGCTGTGTTAATGAGCTAGGGATGAAACATCAAGCTTTACAGCAATCACGCCCAGATTGTTTTGTTTTTGGCACCCTAATACAACTAATTCATCAGCAGAGTGAGCAAGCCATTCTTGCTCCACAGCCAGACTCTTTGATGAAACAGCTACCACAAGCTGTTTCCCCAGGATCTGGGAAAAGGTTGTAGCAAGCCTGTGAAACCGGTGCTCTGCCTGCTTTCATTCTTGTTTCAGTTGGCCACTGACAAGAATGTGATTGGAATATATGCTTAACAAGGGCAAAACAACTTAAAGGACATCAATTTCAGGTATTTACTCATTTATCTTTCAAGTACCTTATTCTTTTTCTGAATTACCTAACACATACATACACATGCATGCGCGCACGCACACACACACACACACACCACGCACATTTCAGGCCAGATGAATTGTTTCACTGTGTGGGCGAAAGAGGGAAGAAAGCACCAATAAACTAAGCTGCACAGGAAATGGGAACCAAAGGGACTGATCTTAGTTTGAGAGAGTCATGTTTTCTCTCCATCTCAAAGGAACACACACAGGAGCGCCAGATCAGGCTGTATGTGTACATATAGACAAACAGCAGAATTTTCCATCCCTGAGCTAGAAAAGGAGGCCCGCAGGGTAGAGACAATGTAAAAGAGGTGGTAAGAGAGATTATTCCTACCTCCAACATTTCAAGAGCACCAGTTCTTTATTGAGCAAAGAAATCAGAGCTTGTCAACATGTCATTTTCCCTATAATATAGCTGTAACAGCTAGGAAAATTGTCTGAAGTATCTGGTGATGAGTTTCCTGATGGATTGGGTTATTGACCAAGACAGTAAGATGATCTTTGGGACTGAGGGGTGGGGAGGTCCTTTGTGGGAAAGATCATACATTCCTGGGCTACAAGGATGTATTAGCTGTTGCTGGGCATGAAGGCTGACCCAGTTGTGCACTTGTGTTTGGGGAGGGATGAGAGAACTTCTCAGGAACCCCATCAGGATGATATGAGATGTAGAGCTGTCATAGTTACAGGAAGAGAAGTAGATGTAAGTATTTAATATAATCAGATGTGAAAATATTGTCCCTCAGCCAGTTCTGGTATGAAATTATTGAATGAAATCTATCTTATACCCTCAGCCAGTTCTGGTATGAAATTATTGAATGAAATCTATCTTATACCATAGAGAAAAGAAAATATCTATAAAAGAGAAATAATAAAAACTCCTAACAATTAAAAAACAAGGTCTATCTATTGATGGATCTATCGATTGATCAATAGATAGATATAGATATACCATCTCTTTAAATCCACTCTGTGTGCTTGGTCATTGAGTATTGAGTTCCATTAGAATTCATCCCCAAACATACTGTGTTTCTTTCTTTCTTTTTCTTTTTTTGCCGGTCATGGGCCCTGAACTCTGGGTCTGGGCGCTGTCCCTCAGCTCTTCAGCTCAAGGCTAGAGCTCTACCACTGGAGCCACAGCACAACTTCTGGCTTTTTCTGTTTATGTGGTGCTGAGGAATCGAACCCAGGGCCTCATGCTTGCAAGGCATGCACTCTACCGCTGAGCCACCTTCCCAGCCCCATACTGTGTTTCTTAATTTGTATAGTCTGTCAATTTAAATCACAGAGACTGGTATATTCATCACCAGCTTTAAATTTAACTTAAATAATACACACTCCGATGAAACATGATTATGTTCATTAATGTCTTTAATTATTTTATATTTATTTTATTTCATCTTAACTATAAAAGGGAGGAAAAAGTACAATAAGAAATGACCTCTCATACTTCTCTTACCTCATCAAGAAAGTGGGGGGTGGGATGCAGATTGAGACTTGTCATGTTTCTGTTTGGAAATTTGAGCAGCAGGCTGCTGCTGCTGCGTCGACTTCTTCTTCTTCTTCTTCTTCTTCTTCTTCTTCTTCTTCTTCTTCTTCTTCTTCTTCTTCTTCTTCTTCTTCTTCTTCTTCTTCTTCTCTTCCTCTTCTTCCTCTTCTTCCTCTTCTTCCTCTTCTTCCTCTTCTTCCTCTTCTTCCTCTTCTTCTTCTTCTTCTTCTTCTTCTTCTTCTTCTTCTTCTTCTTCTTCTTCTTCTTCTTCTTCTTCTTCTTCTTCTTCTTCTTCTTCTTCTTCTTTCTTCTTCTTCTTCTTCTTCTTCTTCTTCTTCTTCTTCTTCTTCTTCTTCTTCTTCTTCTTCTTCTTCTTCTTCTTCTTCTTCTTCTTCTTCTTCTTCTTCTTCTTCTTCTTCTTCTTCTTCTTCTTCTTCTTCTTCTTCTTCTTCTTCTTCTTCTTCTTCTTCTTCTTCTTCTTCTTCTTCTTCTTCTTCTTCTTCTTCTTCTTCTTCTTCTTCTTCTTCTTCTTCTTCTTCTTCTTCTTCTTCTTCTTCTTCTTCTTCCTCCCCTCCTCCTCCTCCTCCTCCTCCTCCTCCTCCTCCTCCTCCTCCTCCTCCTCCTCCTCCTCCTCCTCCTTCTTCTTCTTCTTCTTCTTCTTCTTCTTCTTCTTCTTCTTCTTCCCCTCCTCCTCCTCCTCCTCCTCCTCCTCCTCCTCCTCCTCCTCCTCCTCCTCCTCCTCCTTCCTCCTCCTCCTCTTCCTCCTTCTTCTTCTTCTTCTTCTTCTTCTTCTTCTTCTTCTTCTTCTTCTTCTTCTTCTTCTTCTTCTTCTTCTTCTTCTTCTTCTTCTTCTTCTTCTTCTTCTTCTTCTTCTTCTTCTTCTTCTTCCCCTCCTCCTCCTCCTCCTCCTCCTCCTCCTCCTCCTCCTCCTCCTCCTCCTCCTCCTCCTCCTCCTCCTCCTCCTCCTCCTCCTCCTCCTCCTCCTCGTCTTTGTCTTTGTCTTCTTGTTGTCCATTGTGGGGCCTGAACTCTGGGCCTGGGCCGCTATCCCTCAGCTCTTCAGCTCAAGGCTAGCACTGTACGAAATTTGAGCTTCTTAAGAAGATCCCTTGTATTGGGTAAGGCTGCAGAAAAAAATCCACATTTCTTTTGCGTCCTTTAGTTTTGATGTCATGTCCTCCCATTGGCTCCCACCAGGCTCCTCAAGAATTAACCAGAGTGACCGAGGTTAGGACAAAATATCCTAACACACATACTTCTGCAGAGATAGCCATGCTATGCATGGCAGCAAGCCAGGGCTTGAGCCCCTTTGACTCTAAACTCTTAATTCCATTCTGATTAGCTAACCCCTGCTCCCCGGCCTGTGCTGAAGAAACAAACACAGCAGAGTTGTCTGCCACTACAAGCAGGTAGGTGAAGGACACAGCTCCACCTCTACTCAAAGAAGCTTCTTTCAAGAGATGAGGATCAAACAATTCTATTTACCTGGGGTTGACTTTCATCTCCTGTGAGCCTCACTCTAACCTAGTAAAGGAGGCAGGAGCTGGTGCGATATGCTCTCCTATTTATTGAGAATAAACTACAGGCCAGCTAGTATCATATATACAAAGGTAAATTTAATGAGATTTCTGGTCCGAAGGGAGTAGCATACATTCTAGTGGATGTTGAAGCAGGAAATTGTCCATGGAATGGTTAATGTGGTATCTATTTGGAACCTACATTTGAAGAAAGAGACAGACTTATGGATAAGGTCTTTGCAAGGAAATGGATGAATCCAATAGTTTTCATACCACCAAAATCTTTTGCTAGGTGTTTGTGCAATTAGGATAAATATTTCTTCTTCATATCATCTTTATTCTAAAAAGTATTGGAAGTATCTTCAAAGATAAAGCTACCATATAGTTCTCTTAAAACATAGACATGGAAAGTATACAAATGATTTGAGATAGATCAAGTCTATATTTGGTAATGTTGAATTTACTTTTTATTACTAAATTAACTATTAAGGAGGTAAGAGGCCTATTTATAAAATATATATGTCATGGTTATCTTCTCTGGTAACTTAAAATTTCTGTAATGAAAAATTTCAAACACACACAGAAATGAAGAGAATAATATTCTCATGAACCTCCTCTATATCTATCAGCCAGGCCCACTTAATCATTATCAAAATTACAATGACAAATTATAGCTTTCTAGAAATGCATCTATGACTTGAAACCATAAATGACATACATGAGCACATCAAGGAATTAAGACTTAAAATGTAATTACATTGTTGAACAGTGTGTGTGTGTGTGTTACTAATTCTATACCTAGATTTATATGTTAGGTACAATTCTGCAATATGCATTTGGAAGGTTTACCAGACCTATTGTCTAAGTATATGACACATAAGAGATGTACACTAACAAGAGAGATGATATATTTTTAAGTTCCATTCAAATTCCTCAAATATGTTTGAAAAATGATCCCATATGCCCACCAAAAAGACTATAGAGTCAATAATCTTTTATAGTCTTTAACAGTCTATAATTTTGACTGCAGAGTCAAAAATTAACAACAATAAATATCTATCACTGGTAGAATGTGATAGAATAAAAAATGAGTACACTAGAACCATTCAACTGTAGATGCATGATGCATCTGATGCTGAATGAGAGAACCTCAGTACAATAATGTAAATACATGGGAGTTATTTCTATGAACTTCAGATACAACCAGTTTACTGTGTAAAAAGTCAAGGTGATTGCTACCTTTGAAAGAAAAACTGGGGAATGACCACAAGGGTTTTCGTCATGTTGCATTGCTTTTCTTTATCTAAAATCTTGCTCTAAACCAGTGGTACACACCTGTAGTCCCAACTACTCAGGATGCTGAAACAGGAGGATTGATTGAGCCCAGCAGTGAGTATTGCTGAGCTTGAGGCCAGCCTGGCCAAGCAGCAAGACTCCATCTTAAAAAAATTTTTTTTAATGTATGTTTTATTCTGTGAGAAATTATTAAGCTATATGTCTTTTATGTGTGCACTTCTGGATAGATATGTTCATAAAATTTTGTTACAAGAAATTCAAAATGAAATATAAAAATCATTAATTGAGCCGGGTGCCAGTGGCTCATACCTGTAATCCTAGCTACTCAGGAGGCTGAGATCTGAGGATCGCGGTTCAAAGCCAGCCTGGGCAGGAAAGACTGTGAGACTCTCATCTCCAATAAACCACCAGAAAACCAGAAGTGGCACTGTAGCTCAAGTGGTAGAGCGCTAGCCTTGAGCTGAAGAGCTGAGGGACAGCCTTGAGCCCAGGCCCAGAGTTCAAGCCCTGCTACCGACAATAAATAAATAAATAAATTTAAAAATCATGAATTGTATGTAATACAGAAATAAAACTACCTTTACCAGGTTGATCATGGTTTTAAGAAAGGTATTTGGTAACAAAAATGCTAAAGTAATGAATTTGTAGCTGTTTCATTAGTTTTTCTAGAATGCTTGGTGTCTTTATTTGAGAAATGGTAATAGGAAAATTGGAGATGCCTATACGTATTCTAGTAAGTGCAGAAAAATGGTATCCCTTGTGTCGTACAGTAGAATTGCAAAGCATCTTGTGCTCTGTTATTCCAGCAATCAGAAGTGTGACCCATGTAACAATCACTCTGACAGTTGTCTCAGTATTGTCCACTCTGAGCCTTTTTCTTTGTTTACAGAAAAGAAATACAGGTTTCTTGATTTACAATTGGGTTAGGTCGCAAAAAATCTACTTTAAGTTTCAAGTGCATTCATTATGATTTATTGACCCAGAGCATGGGTAAAAAGCCAATTGTTAATCCTGCCATTATGAGGCTGCTTAGGAGCTGCCATTAGCTTTCATCTTGAAAGTTTTGTGATGTATATTACTAACATAGGAAAGATCGAAATTCAGGATTCCAAGTAGGATTTCTACCAAGTACTTCCTTTGCATCTTGAAAAGCTGAATAATCATTAAGTCAAATCATTGCAGGTGGAATGTTGTTAGAGCCAAATGTAGTGGCTCATGCATGTCATTCCAACTACTCAGGAGATAGAGATTGGAATTAGGTTTGAGGCCATCCCAGGGCAAAAGCTGAGAGATCCCACTTGATCAGTATGTGTGTGGTGGTATAATTAGGAAAATCATGGTCCAAGTTACCCTGGACAACAATATGAGACCCTGTTTGAAAAAATCCTAAATTAGAAAGGGCTGGGAGCCTGGCAAGTGTTAACAGTGTTTGCTGCAAATGTGAGGCACTGGATTCAAATTCCAGTACTTCTGATACTACTGCTGCCACTACTACTATTACTAACAACAATGTTATTAGAATACTGGCAAATAGTACATTTCATTCCGGTTTATTTTTATCTAATTTCTGGAATGACTGCACATCTATTTTTTCAGAACTCTAAATTATTCCTCCATGTATTCCACAAAGAAAAATCTAGGTAGCTTCCATGGCTTGCCCTTGCTCCCTCTGTAACTTTCTTTGTTTTAATCCAGCATCATCATCGGAACTGAGAAATACAATGGGTTATTTCATTCTAGATCTAAAAGCCCAAGTTCTCTGAGGATGTGTTCCAACTGGGCTTACTGGTAAAGATTTGTCAGAAGATGCTTGAATTCTTTATGAGAAGAACATTGGCTCTTCATTTTAATTTATGTCCTTAACTCTAAACGTAGATTATCCATTATTCTGCTGTTTGTCAGGATTCCTACATTTTTCATTTTAACCTCATTTTCTGCATCGTAGGTTTCCATTCTGGGCTGCAGATAAATCATGCTGTCCCAACCTGTTTGTAGTGTATTAATCATGCAGTTGTCCTCAATGGGCTTTGCCTGTTTGACATCTGTTCATTTCCTTATACAAGATGCGCAGCCCACTTTTATTGTCTGTTCCCTATTAAGAGTGAACACAAGACAATGCGTTTCCCCCATGACATTTCCATTGGTTGATGACTTATCAGAAACTATTTGGAAGAGAGAGATGCTATCACTTCTATTTATATTATGTCTTTGTATTTCCTCGCCTCTCCAGTCTTTTACAAGCAGCAGGGCTCCCACTACCCTGAACTGATTCCTTCAAGTCTGCTTCTCAGAGAATAGGCAGCTCTCAACTTCCTTTATTAAAGGGCAAAGATTACATTTTTCCCTCCATCCAACCCCAAGTACCAAGTGTTTGAACTCAGATTCATGCTTGCTTAGCTTGTTTGCTCCGCTGGTGCCCTAAGCATTGGGCCTACACCTCCAGCCCTGCTTTATTGCAGATTATTTTGAGATGGAGCCTCATGAATTTTTCTGCCTAGGGTGGCTTTGAACTTTTAGGTTTCAGTCTCCTGAGTCACTAGGATTACAAGGGTAAGCCCTTAGCACCAGACATGATAAAATATAATGTTTAGAGTTCAAGTTAATGTAGAAACTATTATTAAGTCTTGCACAGACCATCTGTCAATGTATTGCTGGTTATGCTACTTCAGTCATCTGATGGCATCGTTGATTTACTGACCTTCTTTGCATTTTGGTTTATGTGCGGTGTTTATCTGTGTTTATGAAAGAACAAAAGAAGATGTTGCTGAGGCTTTCTTCCCTGCCCCCCCATCCCTACCACACCAGACAACATTTAAAGACTACCATTTGTTTATTTCAAGACCCTGGTTTCTGTTGTTATTTAACCAGAGAATGGAATTTAAAACACACTTGCAAGGACTTTAAAAGAGGTTCTCTGCAATTCCTCTGGCTGATGCTCTGAGTAGCTTGATTTCCCTGCTCATTCGCTTCCCCTCTTAAATCCTAGTCTTTCCCTTGGATTCCAACCTCAGTCACCTTTTCACTTCTGTGCAAATGACAGCCGTCATCTTTGCCCATTTGCTCGCACACCTCCACCTCTCTCATTGGCCTCTCTTCTCAGCCTTCTTTCTATATTCCAATAGCTGATTCACCCTGGAAAACCTTTCCCCTCAAATCTCATTGCCTGAGAACCGGTGATTCTCTGAAGCCACTGACTTGCTTTTAATCTAAGTGTCTGTCAGTGAGCCATAGAGTTGATTGTGTTTGTCATACATTGAAGAATGGCTGGCTTGATGTACATATTTGACCTGACATGACATTGTTTAAAACCTAGTTGTACCCTGGTCACTACTACTACTGGCCTAGTAGAAGCTTCCCCTTCTCATCTGATTGTTTACAATCAAGAACATTTGTTCCTCACCCCACTTCCCCCAAATCCCAAATATCCCACAGCTGCTGACCATGATAGAAACCTAAATCAAGCAAATAAGAGTCCTCCCTTGCATGAGTTTCTTTTAAGTTAGCCAATCCACAAGGCCAGGGGCCTAAATAAAGGTGCAGTCCCACAGGTCTTCCCTTCCTCACACAGCTGGCTGAACTCCCTGCTGCCGCCACGCTTCTAGTCAGTTCTCCGCACCCCTAATCTCTTCTGGGTCTATAAGTAATATATTTCATGCAATTTGCATTTATCTCCTGACTGTGTCTCACCTACCTGTTGCACTGGAACATAGCTTTTCACCCACTCAAGTCTCTCCTGGAGAGTAGCAATCTTGACCTAAGGCCATTATTTCAAGAGAAACCTAAAGACCAAGTTAGAAAGTATAAATTTTTTTTTAAAAAAATCATAATATCCCTCTGCTTTGTCACTAGGAAGTTCAAGCCAGACTTTGTGGCCCATCTGTAGATAGTGTTTAAGTACTATTGTATATCAAATTTACCTGACTTAAATCTCTTCTCAGTCTTTTTTAGGTTTTTTTTTATCCTGTTGCAATGCATAACATTGTTTTGGAGCTTTTGAGGGCATGAACATAAGTAATGTGATATCTATCTATCTATCTATCTATCTATCTATCTATCTATCTATCTATCTATCTATATGTTGTCTACACACAAACAGAAACCTGCAAATATCTCTGCTTTGAGGATAGGTCTATGTAGGTATACTTAAAATCCATCATGTTAAAAATTTACCCTCCTCCTAAATTTTTTCATTAATTGGATCAATCTCCCATACTAGTAGTTATCTTAACCTTGAGCTCTTCTCTCTCCTTCAACCTCATGCCTGTCCAACTAGTAAGTGTTTCCAATCATCACAGGCTTTTCCTCTATCACAGGACTATTCTAGTCAGCCCTCGTCATTCCAAGATTTTGGGTTCTGCTTCTAGAACAGCCTTCTTAAATGTATATTTGATTTTCCTAGTGTCCTATTTAAAACTCTGCAAATATGTTGGGGAGCCAGGCACTTCACAATGAATAGGGGGGTCTTTCAACAGAAGCCTCTCCATTTGCCTAGGACTTCCCATGCCCTTGAGTCACTGTATGTTACAGATTGGATTCCCTTGGAAGAGATTTTTGATACAGAACAAGACTTGTGGGCAGGATTTTTATTTAGGCTGTGTTCTGCAGGGGGCCGGGGAGGAGTTACCGCCTATAGAAAAGGAAGGAAGGCAGCAGAAAGGGAAAATGTAGGCTACAATTCTTGTGGGAAAATTGGTCAAATGCTATAGATCCCTCCTATAGAGAACCCACCCACTAGTTTAACTCTAGCAGCAGTAAATCTCCAGGCCTTGGCTGAACCTGCAAAAAAGCTCAGAAGCTGGTGAAGCCCTTTGGAGATTGCAGTGAGAGACTTGGCGCCCACACCTGTGTCATTGTCCTTGAATGTTGCCTTCCCTGTAAACAGACATGATGACCGCATCTACTACAACAGTTCAGAGAGACCAGAGAGCTGAAGAGTACGTGCAGGTGCCATTCCAGGAGCTGGGGGAGTAGAAGGCCACGATAAGTTTCCAGATGGCCATTTTCCATGAGCTCTTTTGAGTACCACTGTCTCCACTGGGTTGGGTGCATGGCTCAAGTTTAAGACTAGCCTTGTAGGCTTTCATAGTCTTTTAGGCTAAAAGATAAAGGAGTATTTTGGCAAAGTCAAATAAGGTCTTGGCTTGCCTTGGATTAAGAACTTAAGAATTGGAAGGTTTTAGCCAAGCACTGGTGGCTCACATCTGTGATCACCGCTCAGGGGGCTGAGATCTGAGAATCTTGGTTTGAAGCATGCTGGAACAGGAAAGTCCAGGAAACTCATCACTAACCACCACAAAGCCAGAAGTGGTGCTGTGGCTCAATGGAAGAGCACTTGACCATAAAAGCTCAGAGGCAGCACCCAGGCCTTGAGTATAAGCACTAGGAATGACACATGTGCACACACACACACACACAATTAGAAGTTGTGGGGTTTTTTTGGTCCATTGTGAGGATTGAACTCTGGGCCTGGACACTGTCCCTCAGCTCTTCAGCTTAAGGCCAGTGCTCTACCATTTGAGCTACAGGGTTTTCTAGTGGTTAATTGGAGATGAGAGCTTCATGGGCTTTCCTGCCTAGGCTGGCTTTGAACAGTGATCTGCAGATCTCAGCCTCCTGAGTAGTAGCTAAGATTACAGGCGTGAACCACCGGCACCCAGCTAAATTACAAGTTTTTTGATACCCTTTCCAGAATCATTCTCAAGTCTTTTGATTAGTCAGCTTCATCCTGTTCTTTAAGGCAGTACTTTTGAACCAGGAACAATAGAACTCTCTTCTCTTACATGTGGTCATGTTTGGAGACACTACTGGTTGCCATAATGGTGTATGTCTGGGGAAGGAGGTTCCATTGGCATCTAGCGGACGGAGGCCAGGAATGTTGCTAAACATTCTACAATGTGTAAAACATCCCCCAAAGCAAAGAGCAGCCCCAAATACCAATAGTGCCCTGGGGAAATATGAAATCAATTGTTTTCACCTCTATTGGGCCTGAGAGGCTTGTTCACATCTTTCACTCCTAACTGGATTTTTATTTGCCTTTTACTTCAACCGGGCCAGGTAAATCAATCCCAGGTTCCTCTCTATTTCTCTCATCCATTAAGATGTTTTTAGAAGAGAAATAAGCCTTGGTTTAAGCAGAAATTTACTGAGCACTGAAATATCATGAAGACTGGATTCTGTTACTGCTCCCCGCACTATACCCCTCTCCCCCCTCCCTCCACTGGAACTAGAGAACCAGTTTACCTGGATCTCAGACATCGAAAATTATGTTACAAGATTGGAGTAGGGAGGCCCCTGTCACTGGCATTGTTGAACCTTCTTCCATAGCCTGCACATCAGTTAGTACACTCTGTCATGACACTACACTGTTGCAGCCCCTTGGCTGGGGACCATTCCCTCCTACCCCTGCTCTTCTACTTCCTGTTTTATATCCTATAGTGGGTGTTTCTGTCTAACCAAATGAACGTTTGACTTTAAATGATGTGAGAATGAGTTTCTAGTAATCTCAGCTTGGATGGTGGAAGATGGGCTTTACCTTTGACCATGGTTCCAGGTGGAAATTTTCCTCAAACACAGTAGTTTTCAAATAAATTTTTGAGGTGCGGGAGATGTTAAATTCCTTTTGACATTTGCACACACATTTTAAGCTACTTCATCACAAACATTTCTAACAGCAAAAGCTTGGATGTGTAGACCTCTATGTTTTTTCAGTGTGTTATCTTAGGTAAATTCATAAAAATCATCACAACTGCTATTTGTTAAACAACACCCACCCTCCAAACTCCTATTTTGGAACCACTTCAGATAGTTGCTATATTTACCTCTACAAAGTAAACAGGCACATGTCTTCAAAAGATCTTTACCTTTATTGTTCTAATCCATTTCAACCTGTGTCAGCAGTGCTAAAATAAAGAATGCGGAAATCACTTCCTGATGAAATAAAACTAGACAGCCTGCCTTTTCATTTGTGTCTTTGATTAATGGAAAGTTCTCTCCTCTTTTATGGAAGATGCATCCACATGTAATGCTCTCCATCAAGGCAGAAAAACAATAGGCCCTTTTTGTGTTTTAAAGTGTTCTTAGTTTTAGCGTGACATTTTCTGCTCCCCCCCCCCGTCTTGTCATTTGATGGAGTTCCCCCCCCATTCACCTTTTATGACACCATCAAAGATGAAAAGCTATGTTCTTCCCAGATGAGCTGATAGTACTCTGACTGTACTTTGCAAGGTTTCTGAGAGCCTAGCTATAAAATACCAGTATTATCTGGAACACTCAAATTGCTAGTATGGTAGGCTAGCGAGCGCGTGTGTGCATGCGTATGTGTGTGTGTGTGTGTGTGCGTGTGTGCATGTGTGTGTGTGTGTGTGTGTATGTGTGTGTGTGTGTGTGTGTGTGTGTGTGTGTGTGTGTGTGTGTGTGCACTGTGCTGCTACTGGGGCTTTAACTCAGGCCTCAGTGCTATTCTTGAGCTTTTTTTCACTCGAGCCACAGTTCCACTTCTGGCTTTTTGGTGGTTAACTGGAGATGAGTCTCAAGCACTTTCCTGCCCAGGCTAGCTCTGCTCCTCAATCTTCAGCTCTCAGGGTAGCTAAGATTACAGTCATAAGCCACTGGAACCCAGCTTCTCCCTTTCTTTAGGATGTCTCAGTGCAGGTAATCCTATTATTAATGCTTTTATTTCCCAAGATACTGGAGTCATATTGAGGAAGTAGCTATGCCAATATTTTAAAGTGTTTCCCTTATAGATGAGTGGCTTCATAGTTTCAGGTCTTACATTAAGGTCTTTGATTCATTTTGAACTAATTTGTGTTCAGAATGGAGGTAAGTCATGTTTGTGCTTAAATCTTTTGCTTTGAATCTTGTGCTTAAAATAAGTACTTTTTTATTATGTATAACTTGCATCAAAGTTTATTTGAAAAAGATATTAAGTCTCTTCTCTAGAACTTTTACTACTTGACCTACTTTTTTCACCAAAACAATTCCAGACATCACAAAATAAAAATATTACATTAAATCATGCTATTGTGTTGTCTTCCAACAAGAAGTTATTGTTCTATTAGACTGTGATCATGTTACTATGGTAAATGTCATCTTCAGGATCTGTTCTGAGTATCCACACTTAACCCATGCTACTTGAAAGCTCAGAACAAAACTTTGCCTTTGCTTTATTCTCACTTGCAGGAAATCATAGAGAGCTATAGCAGGTTTCATCGTTTTAATGTGCGTATCTAGTTATGTGTGTTAACGGAGTACACAGGGCAGATGGGTGAATACCAATTTCTATGTTACTTTTGTTAATTATTGAGATGGCAATTTATTGAGCATAAGTGTTTTTCTTTCTAAGCTACACATTGGTATCACATTAATAAAAGAGGGAAACAAAGAAAGTTGGGGGGGAAAAGCCCAAACAGGGATGGGAGAATAGGCTGAGATTCAATTCCCAGCAACACACACACAGCACAAATGAAATTGCTAACCTCAAAGTCAACAATAAAAAATAAAACAAACCTGACATTCTGAGAATCCATACTAGCAGCTTCTGTAGAGCAACTCACCACGCCTCCTACCCCTCCATCTTTCTGCACCCAGATTGAGAAGGTCATTATTTTTCTCCATCAGTTGAAATTTGCTGAGGCGGGTGCTCTTAGAGTAGTCTTGATGTGACTCTGTTTGCTCAGATTTGTAGAGTGTGAGTTTTTATTGATAACCTTTACTGACCTTGTAAAATTCACAGGTCCTCATTAGGGCTTCATGAAACAATATTTTGTAACCAGAATGTGATTTGGAGAACAGTGGCTGGTTAGATTTTGCTCTGTAATGAGAAGCTATGCTACCTAAACTAACAATTTGCTTTGAAAACCCCAGACTATGTTTTTCTCCAACAGGACACATCTAGCTTCCTATTCTCACATCCTTTGTACTCCAAGGAAATGAAGGCATGCCTTGAATTCTGATAATGCCTGTGTCAACACAAAAATCACTAAATCTTGTACTGATCTCTGTTGACAAAGATTGAGATCATTTCCAGCTCTTAGAGCAAAATTGAATTCCTGCCTAAGAGAATTGTTTCATGCAATAAAATGTAATCTTTTAAATCTCCTACCATTGGTTTCTTATCATTAAGCCAGGAGAATTATGTTTGAGGATTGTGAATGTGTTAGTGAAAATAATGTATAACCCAGAGAGGCAGCTTTTTATTTGTATTCATAAAAGTCAAGTCCTTATTTCCTGGCAAAGCCAAGTAATTCACCGTTAGTTCATCATTCTTATTGAGTATCTACTTGTAGTCTGCAGAAACTGAGGTTATGCACTCTGCAGGACTAGGGGAAGAGTTAATGGAGGAGTATTTTGTGCCCAAGGAATGAAAGTTTTACAACTGTGATTGAGAAATACATGTATATACACATCTACTGCTGTCACCTGTCTTGGACTGTTAAGGAGTTTATGCTGGGGCCATAGGCAGATTACTGAAGTGAGGGAGGAAAAGCAGAAAGTCTTTCCTTCCACCATGAAACCAGTGAGTAGATATTCTCTCTGCCTGCTTCAATAGGGAAATACAATATATTCTTGTATCTTGTGATATCAGCCACTAATATATACAAAGTAATGGGCCTATTATTTTATAACAAGTAGTCAGATGAATATTCTAGTTCTGTAATTATTCTGAACTATATTAACTTTTGCTGCTTCAAAGAGTTGGCAATCCTATCATTTCTCTCTGTTCCCTAGAACATAGAGAACTGGCTGGGATGTAGACTAGAGTATACTTGCGTTTCTATGAGGAGATATGGACCAATATCTGATGGAGAGGAGGAAGAGGGAAGTGAGGCAAGGAAAAAGGAAAAGCAGAAGAGTGGTGGGCTGGAGCTGGCACAGCCTTGTAACACAGCTGGCTGTTTGGAGATGCAAAGCATCTTCCAAAGGGTCAGTGTGAGAAACTACACTTTGGACATGTCCATAGGAGAGGAAAGATGCAAACTTATCCACTGGCGATTCACATGCAGTATCTCTTACTGTGAAAGTTCACTTGGAGATGTTATTCTTCTAATGTCTCAGAGAGAGCTGGTGAAATGCCCAGGCAGAATCTGGAGACATCAGATCCCAGAAACAATGGGAGAAGTCAGAGTCTCAATGCTCAACCACTCAGTTAGGATCTGGGCAACAGACAGGACAGGCTTTTCTCAGAGCCTGTCAGGAAATGATGATGGTGGTGAGGATGTCCATTAAACATACAGACAAGATTCAAGGACAGGTATGTGAAGATGAGTGGGTAACCTACACTGTGTATGCTCTGAGGCACATTTTTAATGTAAGGATAAGTGATTGACTTTTTTCTTTTAAGTCTTTTTATTTGAATAGTGAATTGGCCCCATTGTTCAAAGTTGATCAGGAAGGGTGTTTTGTTTTGTAATGGAGTAGGAATAGTATTATAAAAGAGTATATATAATTTTTTTCATACTATATAATATATAGTATTACAAATCCCATATATTTATATACAACATTTCAGTGGCTTGCAATTAGTTTTCAATCCACTGAAATATATGTTGAATATAAATATACTTTAAAATTTTTATTGTCAAGGTGATGTACAGAAGGATTACATTTACATAAGTAAGGTAGTGAGTACATTTCTTGTTGAACTTGTTACCCCCTCCCTCATTTTACTCCCACCTTCCCTCTCCCCAGCTCCCCCAGTTGGACAGATCTGTAAATATAGTTTTATAAATATTTGATGTGTCTCCTTCTTGGGTCAATGGGAGCCATTGTAATTTGTTGGTTTCTGACTTTTGATGTGACTCTAGGAGTCTTTGAGATCTTTTTTACTTTCTGACAAGTCACTGTATACATTCATTTCCTGCCTGGGACATGGACTAGCACTTCTGCAGGCTTATTTTGATGGGGAATGGTACTCAGAGGCAAAAATCTAGGCGGTAAGGATTGAGGTAGTGGGATACTAATGGCAAATCTTAAGTGTTAAGGCAGGAAATTCTTGTTAAATAAACCAAGTTCTCAGACAGGAAAACTAAAATATTGGGCTAGGGGGTTTAATGGTGGAGTGCTTGGCTGATAAGTTTAAGGCCCTGAGTTCAAGCTTTAGTACATGCCATGCCCCACCCCCCAAAAAAAGAGAAGGAAACTAAAAATTTGACAAATACATAAGGAAAAGCATGTACAAGAATAAGGAGGCAGGAGAGGGATGTTCTTTTGGAATGGCAAAATATTTGGTTTGGTAAAACAGGAAAGGTTGTGCAGCAGGTCTGAAATGAGAATGAAGGAAACTGTATTAGCAGATACACTGAAGTAGTCAGTATGCACTCTCACCTGCTTGAGTTGAGCAGGTAATTTAAGCACCATAGAATGCATAATGAAGAAGTATAACTTTGAAGAAATATAACTTTGTCATTTCTTCCAGAGATGTTTTGACTCGAATTAACTTTTAAGTTTAGTTGGGCAGGGCAGGGCCAGCAGTGCCCTGGGAGGGTGGGATACTGGCTGGGGGTGTGGGCAAGGCAGCTGGAAGGAACTACTGTAGACCGCCAGGGGACCTGGTGCACGGTTGGAACTGCACATGGAATTCCATCTACTACAATTCCTCTCCATTTCCTTTGATTTCCAATACTGACCACTGGCTAGGAGCTTTCTTCCTCCTTCCCAGTTCCTGTCTATGCTAATGATTTCTGACTGGCTGAGGCCTCTAGATCAAAGAGCCTTGCTTTGAAGTAGGAGCTACATTTGGGTTCTGACATTACTCCTGGTAGATTTTCAACTTATCAGAGTGAAGGTTTGTGATATATATATATATCTATATATCTATAGATATATATATATATAGATATATATGAAACATAACACATGTGTTATATATGAAACATATTTATACTTCTAAATTTATAATACATACTTATATTTATAAATTTATAATATATAGCATAAATGGTATATATTACATATATAAACATGTTATATATAACAGCATTGCATGCTGTTATATATGACATGAAATATATTATGTATGTTGTGTGAAATTAATGAAATATATAGTATGCTATAGTTAACATGTATGAAATCTATAATACATTATATAACAAACATATTTCTAAAAACTTGTGCTGTAATATTTCCATAAGTGCTTATAATGTACTTTTATATATTTAATATATTCATCCCTTCTATTTATTCCACTTTACCTCCTTTTTTGCAATTTTAGTGGATTTACTTATGATATTTTCTGCATGTACATTCACCCCTCATCAACTTCTCCCCGGCATTGCCACAGAAAATAAAAAACAACCAAAACATATCCTCTTTTGCATTCATGTCATATGCTGGGGTAGAAACTTCCATGTCATGTTAAAAATAAAGTCTGATAAATGAGACTGTGAACAATGTCACTACATTTTCAAATCAACCTAAGCATCAGTAACAATGACACCGAAGTGACGACAATGATATATTCTGTCATATGCATCGTTCCAGGGTGAGCATGTTAAATCATCAAGACAGCTTTGTTCACATGAAGATACAGGTCCTTTGGCCAATGTGTCTCAAAATATAATGTATCTTGGACTCTCCTATGGATCTGGTTAAAATGCACATTCTGTTGAGGCAGTCTGGAGTGGGGCTTGATTCCTGACAGAATGCTGCTGTTCCCTGACCACAATAACACGGTGAGGCACTGATGCATTGCCAGCACTTCTGCATCTAGGTCCTCATCTACAGGAACAGGGAACGCAGAGCTAGGGATTTAAGACTTGGTTTTAGGTCCAAACTTCCATGGCCATATCTAAATGTGAGGATGTCTGGGAAATGTAACCTTGCTATGTTACAGTATACACAGTTATAATCCTACTATTGACTGTGCAGATGTTGGCAGACACACCACAGTCCCTGCCACAGTAATCTCCCTCTAATCCCCTCACATGCCTCCTCGGAACCTCTGGTGATCATCCAATCAGGTGAGTTGTACTCAGACGTGTCCAGGAGTCTTTCCAGACCCGAACTTCACAGGCATTCCTTCCTTCCTTTCACACATACTCCAAAAATTCCTCTCTCCAAATTCCTGAGTGCAGGGTGGCCTATTTTGGAGAGCATGTATGGGTAGACTTTCTCTTTATGACTTGAAAGTGGACCATGCAGTCTCTTCCACATCCACTTGTTTGACGCTTCCTGTGTTGGTGAGAACAGTGCTTCAAATCCAGCTTCACCAATTTCCAGTGAAGACCATCTTGCTGAGCAGGATCAAGCCTGCTGCAACTTTTTCTACTGATGAGTGAGATAAGATAATAAGCAAGTCCAGACAGTTGGCAAGATACACATGCAGCCTGAGAGCTGAATCATAATCACAGTCCATTTACAAAGAAGCCCTGGTTTATTTAGCAGACAAATCGCAACATTAGATGGTCAAATAGCTTCAGGATATTGAATGAAAAAACTTATTGTGTATGAATGATGGTTTTGTCCTTCTGTTTTTATTTACCTGGTTTGAAAGTATATGGTTTATTCACTGTGGAAAATTTTGTTTCATGACATTATTCTCAATATGCAAGCAAATGATAAAATTAGCTAAAAATGAGTGTTATCATCTGCCTTAGCCAAAAGGAGAAAAAAGCAAGGAGCAATCAAGCACTCCATGGCTGCCTTAATACATCCTTAATAAACAAACATAAAGGGAGAGCTATGAATATATTCTCTGAAAAAAATTAAACACATATATTCTCTCTTCAGGCCTCAGGAACAATGAGCCCTTAGTTAGATTTTCTCCTAGCTTGGCATTTTTATACTGTCTTTTATTGAAATGGAAAGTCTCAGTGGAATATAAGTTAAAGAAAAATAAACTTACTATATCTATCCATTAGCACCAGCAGTTGCTTCCAATTATGCTGATCAGATTATTTCATGTGTGCTTTTTAGAGGAACAACATTTGTTTTTCAGCAGCAGCAGAAAAAAGTAGGGAGAGTTCTCTCTGTGTCAAAGTTGTTTAAAAGCACAGGCAGTGGCTCACACATATTATTCCAACTACACAAGAGGTAGGGATTGGGGAGATTACAATTCAAGGCCAGACTAGGTAAAAAGTTGGTGCAATTTCATCTCAACTAGTAAGCCAAGCTTAGTGGCTCAAGCCTGTGATTCCTACTATGTAGAAGGTGTAGATAGGAGAACCACAGTTTCAGTCTGATCCTAGGCAAAAGTCGAGACCCTATCTGAAAAAATAAAAAAGGCTGGGGGGAGGGGCAGAGTCATGGATTAGGTAATTGAGTGCCTACTAGCAAGCATAAGGCCTTAGGCTTAAACCCATTGTTTTAAGAAGAAAACAATAGCTGGGCGCACTAGTGCCTATAGTCCTAGCTACTCAGGCAGCTGAAATCTGAGAATCATGGTTCAAAGCCAAGGTGGGCAGGAAAGTTCTTGAGACTCATTAACCAATTATTTAACCAACAGAAAATTGAGAGTGGAGCTATGGCTCAAAGTGATAAACCTCTAGCCTTGAGCAGAAGAGCTCAAGGACATAATTTATCAAATAACTACAATGAAAAGGGGAACAGCATTTGCGTTGATGGGACAATGACAATAGCTAGCAGTTATGGAGAATCTGGCAGCTGGTAATAACCTTTCACGAAAGTCCTCATTAAAAAATTCAATCCTGGTTAAAAGATAAAAAGGTGGTACCTCGTTTTCTTTTTTAAAACAGTGCTGGACCTGGAATCCAACATCATATGTTAGGCAACATACATGCTATACCACTAAGCTACATCCCAGCCTTATAATCTTTATTTGATAATTAAGGAAACAATGAGATACAAAGAGGCCACTTAATGTTTCCAAGGTTATGGAGCTAAGGTAGCCCACTGCTCCCATGAAACTCACCACCAACCAGCATTTCCCAGCCTTTTCACAGTAGGCAGTGGCCACTGTCTTAAGGGCCAGCAGCTGGGAGGTGAGAGCTTTTAAGTGCACTCTCACCAGCTAAACACAGACTACAAGAAGAGCCAGAGGACTGGTAAGGCCACAGGTGGACGGAACCTGTGTCCCTGAATCACTCTACCTACCATAGAAGGAAAACGTCTACTCTGAACCAGTAGCTTTGAGGGGCTACTTATGGCCATAGTGTAGCCTGTCCCAGTAAACACTCCCAGGAAGGGGTGTTCTGAATTTGAAGGCAGATAGCTGGATGGTTCATCTAGATCAAGTCACTTGTCTTCATCTGAAACACAGGAAGGGATGGGACATAAAGCTAAGTAATAGAACATGTACTTGGCATGCACGTGGCCCTGGGTTCAACCTCTATCACCAATATCCCAGAAGGAAAAGGAAAATGATAAGACCTGTCTCTCCAGGCTTCTAAGCTGGTGCTTCTATGGTGTCTAGAACATTGAATTCTGTTTAGCTCCTGAAGCAATCTGAGACAGAAGTGTGGGGTTTGACCCAGGAGTTGGTGGTTCATGCCTGTAATCCTAGCAACTCAGGAGGCTGAGATCTAAGGATTGTAGTTCAAAGCCAGCTGGGCAGGAAAGGCCATGAGACTCTTATCTCCAGTGAGCCACCAGAAAATCAGAAGTGGAGCTCAAAGTGTTAGAATGCTAGTCTTAAGCAAAAAGAGCTCAGGGTCAGGGCCCACACCCTGAGTTCAAGCCCCATGACTGACAAAAAAAAAAGTTAAGATAATATTAATATGGTTTAAGTTTTCTCATGAGAAAAAGGGGAATTTTATTTTGCTTATATATGTGCAGTAAGGAAATGATCTAAATGTTTTTAATTCCCCCCAAAATTTTATTTTGTGGATTAAATGAATCCAAATAGGCCGTATGTTGCAGGAGGGTTTTAGAAAGAACTGAAGTGAAAAATGCAGGTGATTTGGAATATAGAAGTAATTACTCAATATTACAACTCAGAAGCATTAATAGCTGTAAGTAACACATTTGCTAGCAACTCTTAATGGTGCAGACTGCTGGTTCCGTTGTGGTTTCCTTGATGCTGAATTATGGCACTGAAACCAGCTCTTAATTACAAAAGGCTGAGGGAAAGCCTTTTCAGTGCTGGCCTAGAGCTCCTACTTGCTTCTCTTTGCCAGGTGCCACCCTAGAGCAACACACGCTCTGCCCATGGGGCTGAAAGTGTTTCCCATAATACTTAGCTCATGCGGAGAAGGCTCTCGTCCAGATCCACTTGTCTTGGTTGATTTTAAGGTTTCAAATTTCAGTTTCCAGGCAAAGCAAACTCAGAATAAGTAAGATCGAAACATTGGAACAGAGAGAATACTTGTTTTCTTGAAAGAACTTTAGTTTGCTCAAGTTGGTGCCCTTGGCAATGTGTATACAGAATGGTCCCTCCTATCTGAGAGGGGATGCACTCCAAGACCCCCAGTGGATGCTTGAAACCACAGACAGTATCCACAGACAGTATGTACATGTCTTTCTGTGTGAATAAATTCAACACAGAGTAATAGCAAAAAAATCATAAAAGAGGACAATCAGAACAGCATACTGTCATGAAGGTTGTGTGAATGGGGTCTTTCTCTCTCAAGATAGCTTATTGTACTGTATATATTTGCCTTTCTTGTGATGGTGTGAGATGACATAATGTCTATGTGACTGCTACCAACTTTCTTCATCAATTCTGGGAAGAAGTCCTGAGCAGCATGAAATTACCTGCTGTCCTACCCAGGAATTGAATCTTGCCTTTGTTCAACCTAGAGATACTGGATATCCAAGTCAGTATCTTAACCAGCCATTTCCACTATCAACTACTGTCATAGTCTCATAAACCTTGGGTTCAAGTAACATAATTTGCCTAGAACATTAGGCAACTTAAAGCATGAATTACTTCTTTTTGAAAATTTTCAGTTAAATTTCTCAGACCACAGTTGATTACCAATAACTAAGAACATAAAAATGAAACCATGACTAAGGAATGGAGACGTACTATGTGTGTGTGTTGTTAAAAGTTTTAACTGTGGAATACTTTTAGAGTTACAGAAAATTGCAAATAAAGTGAGAGACTTCCTAGACAGTAGCATCTTATATAATTATAACACAGTTATCAAAACTGAGAAGTTAACACCAGTATACTATTAACTACATTGCAGATTTTGATAAGACTTTATTAGGCTATCTGAATAGTGTACTTCTTTGCGCCAATATCCTAAGATGCCACATTGCATGTAGTTGTAATGTCTCCCTACTCTCCTCTGCTCTGTTTCTCAATATTTGCTTGTCTTCCATGACCTTGATAGCTTTGAAGAGAAGGTAATTGTAAGGCATTTCTCAATTTATGAGTTGTCTGATCTGGGACCATTCTCATTATATCACACCAAGCTATGTATGTAATGATACCATTAACTGATGGTACCAACCCAGGTAGTGTTTGCTCAGTTTCTCCACTGTAAAGTTGCTGTCACTCCCCTCTCTTAGCCATAGTCTATCACATGAAGAAACTAAGTCAAAGGGGAAGAGGATTAGCTCAACTTCAAGGGTGGAGTATCTACATGAATTATTTGGAGTTATTTGGGAAGAAGTCTTCTCTCCTAAATTTGTCTTCAATAATTTATTCATATCATCACAGGCCCATATATAACCTTGAGTTATAAACCAATGTTGCGTTGTTTTATTGATCAAATTGTTCTAGCTGGGAGCTGTTTGCTCCTATCTCTTCTTGACATACCTCATCTCTTTTTTGCTATTGAAAACACTTCTGTCTTTTCTTATACTGAGATTCTCCAGGCATATCTTGTCCTTTGTGGCCCTATACTCAGTCCTTTATTAAATAGGACATAGTTCCTTTTATTGGGGAATTCTACCATGTAATTAACACTACTTTAGACTAGAGTTTTTTGTAGATAAAAATTTGGCACAAGGGTTAATGGATCAAGAAAATGTGGTATATATACACAATGGAATTCTATGCCTCCATTAGAAAGAATGACATTTCCCCATTTGTTAGGAAGTGGAAAGGCTTGGAAAAAATTATATTAAGTGAAGTAAGCCAAGCCCAAAGAAACATAGGTCCTATGGTTTCCCTTATTTGTAATATCTAGTATATGTATGAGTCAAGCAGAAAAGGTCAGATAATGTGATGTTAGGAAAATGAACCCTTAGATATGTATTTAAATGCTTTTTTCTTTCATGCATTTGTTTCTAACTCATTTATAAGATTATTTCTTTGTTGTTTTGTATGTCCCTCCCCCACAGTATAACCTCTGCTTTCACTATATTTGATGTCAGTATAATTTGTGGAGGAGATGGGGAAAAACAAGTCATTTAAGGATACAAGTGGACCCGTTGCAACTATGAGAAGTACAAGTTGTCATGTCAAAAATGAACTTTACAACTTTGGTGGGGGGGGGAGGGATAGAGGGGGGAGGGGATGCTGGGAAGGGATGTGAAGGGTAAACAAAGGAGGAGGCTGCAATGCTGGATAAGAAATGTACTCATTATCTTGCCCATGTAATTGTAACCCCTCTGTACAGTGTTTTCACAAAAAATTAAAATTAAAAAAAAATTGGCACAAGGGCCCAGACAAAGGGTTACATGACAGCAGTATCAAATAGCTCTACAGTTAGCCTGAGAGCTTGGATCCATGGGTTTGATATTGTGCGGGAGGTGACAGAACCACTTCTTGGCCTTTCGGAACCAATACAAAGGAATACAAATCCCTTTGTCCAGTCTCTCAACAGGATGTGGGATGCCTGAGTCAAATGTATATCTCAGTCTAATAGCTTTTGTGGTTATCTGTGAACATTAGTCTGCCAGATTTAATCTTAATGCCTCTATTGTCAACATTTGTTTTAGTTTGAATTTTATTTTCTTGGTCATAAATCATTGTTGGAAGTTGTCTGTGTTATAAACAAAGAATAGACTGAAGATGTCCTGTGGAGATAATGTGTTGGAGAAAGATTGAGTTGTAGTGGATTGTCTACTAGCAAAGAGATGGTATGGAAGAAAAGTCACTCATTGATATTATGAAGTAGATGACTTT
This sequence comes from Dipodomys merriami, assembly GCF_024711535.1. Classification (NCBI taxonomy): domain Eukaryota; kingdom Metazoa; phylum Chordata; class Mammalia; order Rodentia; family Heteromyidae; genus Dipodomys; species Dipodomys merriami. The sequence goes on along the minus strand of NW_027206401.1, from coordinate 35,237,003 downwards.
GGTCAAATATTTCTTCATAGTATTTTAGAAGAGTCAAAGAATGAAGGATTAGTTATCACCTATTCTTCCTTATCTTCCATCTGCTTCACACATACACACACACACACACACACACACACACACACACACGTACATGTGCCAGCACCCTTACCACCTCCCTTCCCTTACATTGGGTATTAGATCTTTGCTCATGAGCACTGGTATCCCCAACCCTGGGGAATCAAATTGGCAGTCATTAGGCATGCTGAAGAATAAGGATGTAAACTAATTGAAAGGGGGAGAGAGACTACTTTTTAGAAAGAAGAGGCAAGGCTGGAATCCCTAGAAATGTTATTGTCTGGACTCAGTTTGTGGCCAGCTAGAAAACCTACTGTGAGGGATGCCATTTCAGAGCACCTGGACCATTAAAAAAACAATGAAATCACAACAGTCTTGGACTGAGAGCTTCCTATGGGATGCTTCCATAATTCTAAGGAGAGAAATGATCATGAAATTGACAACAGTGTATATTGAGGTTGGTGAATGATGGATGTGGACCAGGATTACTTTGAATGGAAAAGTGAGGAAAAATGATAGCATATGAACTGGATGGACAACATGACTGGGCATGTCTCCCATAACACATAGATAGTTATATACATGGCTAAAATTTCTTACAGTAGAAGGATGCCAAACATCATTGCCCAAAGAAAAACCACATAAGCTCTGGAGTAAAGTCCAAGGAGACAAAGCACAAACTTCCAAGAGTCTTTACTGTGAAGTCACTCAAGATAACCTTATTCCCCCAGAAATGATTGATATCAACACATGTGCAATATTTCCAACCTTGTAGACTGTGTCTAGGGTTTTTTTTAGTAGGAGCTGATCACATAGGCATCTTCTGCCTGGTATACCCTCAAATTCCTGACTGTAGTAAGGTAACCACTTGTATTTTAGACCCAGTGAGCCATTTTCATTGGCTAATTGGGTTAATCCTCCAAAATTCTAGGTACCCTGACACTAGCCAAAGGCCAAACTTTTTTTTTTTGGGGGGGGGTCCAGTCGTGGGGCCTGAACTCTGGGCTTGGGCACTGTCCCTCAGCTCTTCAGCTCAAGGCTAGCGCTCTCCCACTTGAACCACAGCGCCACTTCCAGCTTTTTTTTCTTTTTGCTTATGTGGTGCTCAGGAATCGAACCCAGGGCCTCAGGCATGCAAGGCAAGCGCTCTACCACTGAGCCACCTTCCCAGCCCCAAGGCCAAGCTTATAAGCGGACTTCTGAACAATCATCATGCTGTTTTAGCCTTTTTTGCACAGTGTAGTTTTGTATTCTGCATAGGTAGAATAAGTCAATAGGAGAATCTTGGTACTATTGACTTCCTATGTTATATATGAAAGGGTGATTTTTTTTATTTGGGTAGCACTGAGGATTGAACTTGGCACCTTTCACTGGCTAGGTAAGTACTCTACCACTTAAGTCATGCTACCAGTCCCTTTTCTTTTTGCATTTGGAGGTAGGGTCTAACTTTACATCTAGGCCAGCTTGGGCTGTGCTCCTTCCACTTGTACTTCCCTGTCTTGCTGAGAATCACAACTACACACTGCTGTGTCCAGTCATTATGTTTCCCCAGTAGTTTGGATAATAGTCATGTGCCACCATACCCAGACATGGGGTGAGCTGGAGTCTCTGGAACTATTTTGTCTGGGTTGATGTCAAACTGCGATTCTCCAGAGTCTGCCTCCCAAGCAGGTAAATTACAGACCTGAGCCATCCAGGGTAGTTTTGACTGGCCCTCTAACTGAACTGTGCCTACAGAATTTTTTTGAGGATATCAGGGTTTTGAACTCAGCCCTGTGCTTGCTAGGCAGGCACTTTACAGTTGTGCCATGCCTCCAGACCCTTTTTGCACTGATTACTTTTGAGATAGAGACTCATTTCCTGTACAGGCATGTGCTTGGACTGAGATCCACCTGTTTTAGGATTTCCACTGTTGTTGGGATGACAGGCACATACCACTTCACCCAGCTTTGAGTGAGATGAGGTCTTGTGGACTTTTCTGTCCTTGAACTGCAGCTTATCAGTTCTCAGCCTCCCAAGTAGCTATGACTACACATCTTAGCCACTGGAAACTATCTAGGATTTTCAATTTATGGTGGTGACTGAGCAATAACACAAACAGGCAAATGACACTGAATAAAGGTTTCTTACAGGTCTCAAGAAAAAAGGGACATTTCATGCTGCATGAAGAAACACCAAGCCTGATCAGGAAGCAGAAGTGAGTTACATAAGTCTTTGTTGAGTCTTTATTGTGTTTTCCATGGAAAAGAGCTTAAGATTAGGTAGAAGAGTAATGCTGACAGGTTCCGAGCCATAGGAATATTCTGTGGTTATGGAGTATTTGGCCCTTTAGAGCAAAGGTTGTAGTATGAGTCTGATAAAGAAGATAGTCATGGATATGAACTTGGGATGGGTTGGTTTGTGTATGAAAGACATATTTGCTGATGAGTTGTTTATTATCCCTAGGAATTAGCCAGCTTTGATATGAACAGTCCCTCTCCAGCAAGCAAGACCCCAAATATCATAAAATTTAAAAAATGTATTACTACACCTTTATTCTGAGTTCTTCCTGTACAGCCACCATGTGGCTACTGAACCTGTCCTATCTCCAGAAATAGGTAGACACACCTGTAAGAATCAGAGGCAATCACACCTATACTTCAGACTTTTTGCTGATTATTTGGAGATGAGAATCTCAAGGATTTGTTTGCTTGGGCTGTCTCTGAACTTTGATTCTCAGATCTTCGCCTCTTGAGTAGCTAGGATTTGAAGAGTGAGCAACCAGGTGCCTGGCAAAAGATCTCATTTATGAGTATAGGTAAGTTATTTGTGAGTACTGGTGAATTATTTCGTTCCAGAATATAAACTATATCCAGTTGAGTTAGAATAAGGATTGGAAATTTGTTGCTTGTTCTTATATGCATGGATTACATCGACTCTTGAGTTGAAAGATGAATTGTTTAAACCATTTATGAATAAAAGGAGCGTTGTTCTGAGAGCAAGGGAATAAAAATGATTAAAGCAGGTTTCCTGTAGGGGAAGGGGTTGCTTGTAAGTAGAAGGAGCATGAAAGAGGCTTGTAAGAAAGTAAGCCAAGAACAAGTAGGAGGCTTGTTAAGGATAAAAGGAAGCTCTTCACCTGACATTACCAATTGAGCAGAGATGGCTGTGTGGGTATACTCAAGATTTGGCTTCACCTATAATCCATCATCATGGCCAAAGAAGGAAATGGTGCTTGGGGTGTAACTTTGATGTCAATGTATAGTTTAAAATAAAATGGGGGGGGGAATGGAAGCCTAATTGGTAAAATAAAATGACAGTTGACCAGTGATGTCAGGTTTAAATATGGAGAAGATGAGTGGGCAAGACTCAGTGGATGGAAAAGCCAATACCATAATCACAGACTCTTCCTTATCTTTCTTTAGTCCTGCTCCAGAAGATTCCATTACTCCTAGTATAGATGGATAAAAGAGTAAGAACAAAAATTTCTGAAAATAAAAGAAGTGTCTTATGACATTGGGTCAGGAAATTAACCTGTGAGTACACATGCCACTAGACTGTTAATGGTAATAATAAAACCATGGTGACATAAGTAAAACTGTAAAGACTTCCTATTTTTAGGGGAGCAGTGCGAGGTTCTGCTTTTCCCTCTGCCTCCATTGGTGTGTGTGTGGACAGGCACTTCCCCTCTCTGAGTCTCACTGTCTTTGACCTACCTTTACGTTAAAAAAAAAAAAAAAAAAAAGCTATCCACAGGCTGGGATGTAGCTCAGTGACTAAGTGCTTGCCTAGCAAGTACAATGTCCTGGGTTCAATCCTCAGTTCCAAAAAAAAAAAAAAAAGAAAAGAAAAGACAAAAAACATGTAGTTAAAAAAAAACTAAACCCAAAAAAGAAAGAGCTATGCACTTTATTTCTATTTTTAGTAATTATCTTTAAAATTCATGCTTGTTATCTCAAATTGATCAGGACCTCCCTTTGAGGCTGTCACTGTTGGCTGTCAACCCAAAGGCCACTGTGTATCTCTTCCCTACCTCACAGCTCCCCTCCTATCGAGGTGTTGAAAGCATCAGATGCTCACTTTTCAGCTGTCATCCATCAAGAACTTAAGCGTGTGGCAATCCTCACCCATTGGATTTGAAGGAGAAGTTTGCAAGGGTGGGAAAGGCTTCTTTCCTGGAAAAAAAGAAATATGTGAGGAGCAATGTTCTTCATTGAACACTTAGTGTTGACTGGCCAAAGAGAATCCAGATTCAACATCAGTCTTGGTATGGAAGGGTGTTTCTGGATGAGATTAGCATTGGAATCTGTGGACTCAGGGAAGCAGATGTCCACTCAACATTGGAGAGGGCTATCATCAAATCCCATGGTATGTTCCGATTATACAACACTACGAAAGGTGTTGCTAAAGACTGTCTTGATTTGACCTTATACCTCCTGGCTTTAAGAAGCCAGAGGGAATCTAAGATTGCAGAAACAGCAGGCAGCCATGACCTGACCCTTGTTTGGCCCCTCACAGAGCTGAATACTGTGGCATGCATTAAATATTCAGCAACCTATCCCCAGTTTAAAACAAACCGAGGTGATCTTTTCAGACTGTCCAGTGCATCTGCCATTACAATGGAAGGATGACTTTCCTGCTTCATTAAACATTTAGGCTACTTCTTGGTGTGTGCAGCTGCCTGTTATTGTGACAGCAAACAGTACAACGGTGTAGACTTCCTTTCTAGTGCAGAAAAATTGCTATCAAATTGCTCTTGATGATTTTGGCATAGATCACAAGAGGGGAGTAGAAGTGTCAGGAAGATAATAAAATCACATAAACTTGCAGAATATTCTCAAGCATGAATTAGAGCATTCAAATAGATAGGATATTTGATAATAAAAATGGCATTATGACCATTTTACTTTTGGGATGCAATCCCATCTTGTTCTGTAGTCTTTTGAGAGGGGGTTGAGAGATAGTACTGGTGGGTTGAACTAAGGGCCTGACACTTGCTATGTATGCAGCCACTCTACCGGTTGAACTGCTATCTTGATAGCCCGAGAGACTTCGACAGACTTACCTACAACCATTCATAAACTTGTGCTAGTATCCCTAGTAAGACATTAACATGTAAGCTATTCTTGGATCTTGTTCCTTTGCTGTAACTGTTCCTCCTAAGTTCTCAACATCATTATTTAAAGGTTTTGTTTTGTCAGATTATCTTAATGGTCCACATATGATACTGGCTATTAAATTCTGTTTTTATACTGTATACTTAAATGCCTGAAAGAAAGAGCTGAGTGTGCTGATCATTTAAAGAACCTATGCTCAGCTGAGATAGCTGACTGATAAGAAAACATGAACTCCTGGGTACTTATAAAGTAGCTTGAGATCATGCTGCTAAGTTTTTCATTTGCCTTTTCTTTTTAAAAACATTATTATAAAAGCGACATACTAAAAGGTTACAGTTACATAAGTCAGGTAGAGTACGTTTCTTTTTGGACAATGCCACCTCTTCCCTTGCTCTCTTCCAGTTTTCCCTTTCCATCTCCACCAACAAATTGTATAGTTCATTTTCAACATAGTGTCTGGTGAGTACCATTGCTGCATTTGTTCACCCTTTGTCCTTCCGTTTCTGTATCTCCCTTTATACTCCCAAAGACATATAAACAAACATACAGAATAAAAAAGAAAGAAAGCATTTGTTGAAGATGTTATGCTTCTTCCAGTCTGTGGCTTTTGCTCCCTTATAGAATATTAGATGGCTATAGTTGTATTTATGAGTCTTCTATTCCATTCCATTGGTCCTCAGGACTGTTTTTGTACCAGTACCAAACTGTTTTCAGTAGTATAGCTCTGTAGTAGAGTTTGAAGTTTGGTATTGTCATACCTACAGCACTACTTTTTCTGCTAAAGATTGCTTTTGCAATTCAGGGTCTTTTCTGATTCCACATGAAATTTTAGGTTATTTTCTTTCTCTCTCAGTGAAAAATGACATTGGGATTTTGATAGGTATTGAATTGAATTTGTAGATTGTTTTGGGCAGTTATTGCCATTTTCAAATATTCCACCAATCCAGGAGCATCGAAGGTCTTTCCACTTCCTTGTGTCTTCTTCAACTTCTTTCTTCAGATTTTCATAGTTTTAACTGTAGAGGGTGATTAAACTAAGAATTAATGAAATGATAGCAACTTAACATGATTGTAAAGATAAGAAATAAAATAAAATGAAAATATATTAATAGAAACTTCTTGCCTAGCTTTTAACATTAATGTAATTATTGTTTTAACTGTTTTGTGTTTTCATCTTCATAGTAAAGGTAAGGATGGTTTGTGTACCATGCTTTCAGTATGTCTGAGTAATTACATTTATCAGTTATTTATTTATTTATTTATTTATTTGTTTGTTTGTTTATTGTGAGTTGTGAGGCATGAACTCTGGGCCTGGACACTGTCCCTGAGCTCTTCAGGGTGAGCACTAGACCACTTGAGCCACAGTACCACTTCAGGTTTTCTGGTGGTTAATTGAGGTAAGAGTCTCATGGACTTTTCTGCCTAGCCTAGCTTTAAATTGCAATCCTCAGATCTCAGCCTCCCAAGTAGCTAGGATTCCAGGCATGAGCCACCAGCACCTGGCCTTAACAGTTATTTTTATGTTTTCTCCTTACTATCGCTCTTCCTTTCACTTTGAAGGACTCTTTAGCACTTCTAATACGACAGTATGGTGGAGATATAAACTCTCAACTATTGTTTGTGAATGTCTTCATCTCTCTTTTAAACGATCTTTTTATCCTTTAAAAGGATAGTTTTGTTGGGTATAATATTCTTGGTTGGCAACATTTGTTTTTGTTATTTTCTCAGTACTGTGAAAAGGGTTCTGCACATGCTCCTGGTCTATAAAACCAGGCAAAATAATATATATATATATTTTTTTTTTCAAGAATTCATCCATACTAGCTATTGTCAGTTTTTGGCACCTTACTCTGACTGTTGAGTGAAGTAATAGTTTCCTGGAATTTTGATACTTGAAAGTGTGTGACATCATATGGACATTGAGGTTTTGGTATATATTTCAGTCTTCCTAATTTGACTTTGTGCCTGTCTTTCTAGATATTTGAAGACATATTTTTCTCTGTGCCTGGCTTTTTAGCACTAGATGGCACTCTAAGTCCAGGCTTGCTGCAAGTTTTTTGTTGGTTTGTTGTCAGTGTTTCAACACTAGAAGATCATTCAAGCCCAGGTTTGTCCAAATCTTTAGTGTATTGTGCAGCATGAACCATTGAAGTACCTATAAGGAATAGACCATCCTCTTGACCTCAAGCTGAGGTTACATCGAAATGTTCTGCCACACACCACCTGTAATAAGACACTGTTGGATGCTGCTCAGCCCAGTTTTGGGAAGAATTGCTGTGGAGTGGCTAACTCCAGATTCCTATGACACCCCTTTGTCCAACAATGCCAAAACCCTGAGATACATTCTGAACCCACAGCCTTCTGGGATCAGCATAAAACTGGGGAAGGACTGGTACCCACACTGTAATGGGCTGCCAGTGGCCGAGATGGATTTGTGGCAAAAGAGCATTGCAGTAGCCACAGGTGATGCCATAGGCAGGTCAGAGGTACCTAATGGCGTTGAGCCATGTGTTTCCATTTGGCATCGAGGTTGTTTCAGAGGCTCAATCAATGGTATTATCCTAAGGATGGTTAAATTCTGCCTACTGTTAGGTTTGCCAGCCTGACAACTGTGTTCCAAGGAAAATTTCTTTGCTAAATGTCTTAAGCTGGATCACATCTCACAGCTGCAAGGACCTCTGCAGTCTTGCAAAGTGAGCACAGAGACTGTCTCCAAGGCTGACAAGAGTGTCGACCAAAAACTGCAGTCCATCCTATTATCACATTAGGCTCTGCCTGATGCTAGGGAAGGTTCAGAAGACCCACCTATCAGCTTTGAGCTGGTTATGCTGACTTTTACTTTCTGCAGTGCTAGCTTTCATAGTGGCAAGCCCAATACTAAACTGCAAAGCAAAGTTCTGTGCTGTTTTCATTCTTTGTTCCCTACTGGGTGGCGTCTTTGCTACCTGCTCTGCCAGCTGAGTTTGGAGGAGGCTGATGATGGTAGCCACCTATCCAATTTGAGTTCCAGTGACTTGGTCTGTAATTTTAGCCTGGAAGTGAAGGTTGTACTGCTTTGCCTGGCATTGGGATTCACTATGGTGGGGCTGTTACTGAGTTCTGAATGAAAGGCCTGGACTTAATTTTCTCTCCTATATGGAAAACATCTCTCTCTACACTAATGCTAGCAATTTCTCTTCCTGCCCCCTTCAATGTGTCTTTTATTTTTGTTGCACTAAAATCAGCTGGCTTCCTTAGCTTTTGTGAAGGTAGTTTAGTATGTGAGTAGTTGTTTGAACTAAGGGAGATGGTCACTAAAGGTCTTAGCACTCATCTTGCTCAGCACTTTTTTTTTTTTTGGTCGGTTGTGGGGCTTGAACTCTGGCTTGGGCATGCACTTTTTTTAAAAATAAGAAGCAACCCCCCCCCAAAACAAACAAACAAACAAAAAACTTGGCTTACACTGTATCCTAGTTATTCAAGAGTCTGAGCTCTGAGGATTGCAGTTTGAAGTCAGCCTGGGCAGGAAAGTGTATTTGTGAGACTCTGATTTCCAATTGACCACCAAAAGGCTGAAAATTGAGCTGTGCTCAAGTGGTACAGTGCTAGCCTTGATCAAAAAAGTTCAGGGACAGTACCCAGACTCTGAGACCAAGCCTCAGGACCAGCACCACCAGCGCACCCCCTATCCTCCCCCCAAAAAAAACCACAGGGGAAAAAACCCCAGCAACTTCGTTTGCATTTCTTCACATAAAATGAATAAAAAATTAAAAATATTAAATATTTTTAAAATGCAGTTTCAAATTACTTTGTTTCTCCTTTTCTTTTTCCTCCTTTCATCTCCCAATCTTCTTATGCATTGTGGCCACCTCAAGATCCCCTAGAACCCACTCACAGGCTGCTCTGATTTTTCTGCTCACAGTCTAGGGTGAGGGATTAATTTTTATTTTTCTAATCTTAATACATGTTTCATATATAACATTTTAATAGATAACTAAATTCTTTAGAATATATCCAATTATTTATCATCATTCTTTAATATTTGATAATGAAATTTTTGAGTCTGATCTCAGAGATTGTCTGATCTTATCACCTTATTCCGTACAGATGTAGCTGAGGTTGTATGCACTACTTGAGGAGTTTTGGGTGTCCTTCTTTTTTTATTTTATTTTATTTGTGAACATACTGTACAGAGGGGTGACAATTACATGGGCAGGATAATGCGTACATTTCTTACCAAGCATTGCAGCCTCCTCCTTTTGTTTACCCTTCACGTCCCTTCCCAGCCTCCACCCTCCCCCCCATCCCAATCCTTCTACTTCCCCCCCATTCCCCCCCCCCCGCACCGACGTTGTAAAGCTCGATTTGGACATGACAACTTGTACTTCTCATTGTTGCAACAGGTCCACCTGTATCCTTAAACAACTGGTTTTTCCCCATCTCCTCCTCAAGTTATACTGACATCAAATATAGTGAAAGCAGGGGTTATACTGTGGGGGAGGGACATACAAAGCAACAAAGAGATAATCTTATAAATGCGTTAGAAACACATGCATGAAAGAAAAAAACATTAAAATACATATCTAAGGGTTCATTTTCCTGACATCACATTATCTGACCTTTTCCGTTTGACTCATGCATATACTAGATATTGCAAATAAGGGAAACCATGGGACCTATGTTTCTTTGGGCCTGGCTTACTTCACTTAATATAATTTTTTCCAAGTTTTTCCATTTCCTAACAAATGGGGCAATGTCATTCTTTCTGATGGAGGCATAGAATTCCATTGTGTATATATACCACATTTTCTTGATCCATTCATCTACTGAGGGGCATCTGGGTTGGTTCCATATCTTAGCTATGGTAAATAATGCTGCAATAAACATTGTTGTGCTGGTAGCTTTAGTGTGGTCTTGTTTGTAAACATTTGGGTAAATGCCCAAAAGTGGGATTGCTGGGTCATAGGGGAGTTCTATGTGAAGTCTTTTGAGGAACCTCCATACTGCTTTCCAAAGTGGTTGAACAAGTTTACATTCCCACCAACAATGAAGTAAGGTTCCTTTCTGTCCACATCGCCTCCAGCATCTGTTGTTGTTAAAGTTCTTGATTTTTGCCGTTCTAACTGGGGTGAGGTGATATCTCAATGTTGTTTTGATTTGCATTTCTTTTATGGCTAGGGATGTTGAACATTTCTTCATGTGTCTATTGGCCATCCTTCTTTCTTCTTCAGAGAAGTTTCTCTTTAAGGCTTTCGCCCACTTATTTATTGGGCAGTTGTTTCTTTGAGGATTTGTTGTGGGGGGGGGTTTAATTTTTTGAGTTCCAAGTATATTTTAGATATGAGACCCTTGTCCCTTGTATGGCTAGTAAAGATCTTCTCCCAATCCGTGGGTTTTCTATTGATCTTGCTAGCTATGTCATTTGCCCTGCAGAAGCTCTGCAACTTTATGCAATCCCATTTGTCCAACCTTTCTTTGATTTGTTGTGTTTCCGGGTCTCTATTCAAAAAATTTAGGCCTGAGCCAAGGAGACCTAGGGTTTCTCCTATTCCATCCTGTAATGTTTTCAGAGTGTCTGCTTTGAGTTCAAGGTCTTTGATCCATTTGGAGTTGATTCTGGTGCAGGGTGATATAGAAGGATCTAGCTTTAGTTTTCTACATGTAGTTAACCAATTTTGCCAGCACCATTTATTGAAGAGGCTGTCTTTCTTCCATTCTATTGTTTTAGCTCCCTTATCGAAGATTAGATGGCTATAGGTCTGTAGGTTCATTTCTGGGTTTTCAATTCTATTCCATTGGTCCTGAGGTCTGTTCTTATGCCAATACCAAGCTGTTTTGATTACTATGGCTTTATAGTAGAGTTTGAAATTTGGTATTGCTATTCCTCCAGCAGTGTTCTTTCCATTGAGGAGCGTTTTTGCTATTCGGGGTCTTTTATTGTTCCATATGAATTTTTGGATTACCTCTTCTATTTCCTTGAAGAATGAGGTTGGAATTTTGATAGGTATTGCGTTGAATTTGTAGATAGCCTTGGGAAGTATTGCCATTTTCACGATGTTAATCTTTCCAATCCAGGAGCAAGGGAGGCTTTGCCATTTTTTTAGTTCTGTGTTGATTTCCTTTTTCAAGATTTTAAAGTTTTCATCATAGAGGTCCTTCACTTCTTTAGTTAAGTTAATTCCTAGGTATTTTATTTTTTGTGGGGCTATTACAAATGGAGTTGCTTTCCTAATTTCAGCCACACTTTTCTCATTGTTGGCATACAGAAAAGCCATTGATTTTGGGGGGTTAATTTTATAACCTGCTACTTTGCCAAAGTTTTGAATCAGCTTGAGTAATTTGGGAGTGGAGTCTATGGGGTTCTTTAAGTACAAGATCATGTCATCTGCAAAGAGGGAGAGTTTTATTTCTTCTTTCCCTATTTGGATCCCCTTTATGTCTGCATCTTGTCTTATTGCTGTAGCTAGGCATTCTAATACTAGATTGAAGAGAAGTGGAGAGAATGGGCATCCTTGTCTTGTTCCTGAGTTAAGAGGAAATGGCTTTAGTTTTTCACCATTGAGTATAATGCTGGCTGTAGGTTTGTCATATACAGCCTTTATTGTATTGAGGAATGTTCCATGGATTCCTAATTTTTCCAAAACCTTCATCATGAAGGGGTGTTGGATCTTGTCGAATGCTTTTTCTGCATCTATTGAGATAACCATGTGGTTCTTATTCTTGCTCCTGTTGATGTGATGAATAATATTAATTGATTTGAGTATATTGAACCAGCTTTGCATCCCTGAAATGAATCCTGGTTGATCGTGGTGTATGATTTTTTGGATGAATTGTTGAAGTCGATTGGCCAAAATTTTGTTGAGAAGTTTTGCATCAATGTTCATCAAAGAAATGGGTCTATAGTTCTCTTTCTTTGATGAGTCCCTGCCTGGTTTTGGGATGAGGGTTATGATGGCTTCATAGAATGTGTTCGGTAGTGAGCTTTCTCTTTCAATTTCATTGAAGAGTTGGAGGAGTATTGGTGTGAGCTCTGCTTTGAAGGCCTTGTAAAATTCCGCTGTAAAACCATCTGGTCCTGGACTTTTCTTAGCTGGGAGGTCTCTTATTGCTGTTTCAATTTCAGTGCTTGATATGGGCCTGTTAAGATAGTTTAACTCATCTTGGTTTAGTTTTGGCATGTCAATATTTGCTAGGAAGAGGTCCATTTCTGTCAAGTTCTCAAACTTATTAGCATAAAGTTTTGAGAAGTATTCCCTTATAATGTTCTGAATCTTGGTTGTTTCTGTGGTGATGTTTCCATTCTCATCTCTGAGTTTATTAATTTGGGTGTGTTCTCTTCTTTTTCTGATAAGATTTGCTAAGGGTCTGTCAATTTTGTTAAGTTTTTCGAAGAACCAACTCTTTGTTTTGTTGATTCTTTCTATAGATTTTTTGGATTCTAATTCATTTAATTCTGATTTAATTTTGATTATTTCTTTCCATCTACTGGATTGGGGTTTATCTTGCTGCTCTTTTTCAAGGAGGTTTAGATGTGTCATTAAATTGCTAGTTTCAGATCTCTCCAATTTGTTGATGTAGGAGCTCAGAGCTATAAACTTGCCTCTGAGTACTGCCTTTGCTGTGTCCCAGAGGAGCTGGTAATTTGTGTGTTCATTTTTGTTGAATAGCATGAACATTTGAATTTCCTTTCTAATCTCTTCCATGACCCACTCATGATTCAGCAGTGTGTTGTTCAGCCTCCATGTGTTACCGGACTTTCTTTGGTGGCTTTTGGTGTTGAGTTCTAATTTTATTCCCTTGTGGTCAGAGAGAATGCAAGGTATAACTTCAATGTTTCTGAGTTTAGACAAGTTTGCTTTGTGGCCTAAAATGTGGTCTATTTTAGAAAACGTTCCATGTGCTGCTGAGAAAAACGTGTATTCTGATGCTGCTGGATGAAATGTTCGGTAGATGTCTGTTAAGTCTAGTTGATCTATGCAGTTGTTTAGATCTGCGGTTTCTCTGTTGAGTTTTTGCCGAGTTGATCTATCTAGTGGGGAGAGTGGTGTGTTAAAATCCCCAACAATTAATGTCTTTGGATCTATATGGGATTTGAGGGAAAGTAGTGTTTCTTTGATAAATTTGGGTGCTCCATTGTTTGGCGAATAGATATTTAGAATTGTAATATCCTCCTGAAGGAGAGATCCTTTAATTAGTATGTAGCGACCTTCTTTATCTCTTCTCATGAATTTTAATTTGAAGTCTATTTTATCTGATATTAGGATTGCAACTTCTGCCTGTTTATGGGGGCCGTTTGCTTGGTAGATTTTGTTCCAGCCTTTAACTTTGAAAATGTGTTTGTTTTTACGGGCAAGATGTGACTCCTGCAGGCAGCAGATAGAAGGGTCTTGTTTTTTAATCCAACTAGACAGTCTATGTCGCTTAATTGGAGAGTTCAGTCCGTTAACGTTAAGAGATAGGACTGAGAGGTATTTGGGAGTTCCTGCCATGTTATCCACCTTCTTGGGGACTGCAAAAACTGAGTACTTCCTATGGTTCTTGGATTCTCAGTTTGGGTGCAGTTTCTTGGCCTTTTGTGCGGTCTTGTTGGTTTTCTATGTGTAGGACATCTTTAAGAATCTTTTGTAGGGCTGGTTTGGTGGAGATGTATTGTTTCAATTTTTCTTTGCTATGGCCTTCAGTTATGAAGGAGAGTTTAGCTGGGTACAGTATTCTTGGTTGATAGTTGTTTGTTTTTAGGGCATGGCATACATCATTCCAGGCTCTTTTTGCTTTGATTGTCTCTGCTGAGAAATCTGAGGTGATTCTAATTGGTTTCCCTTTATAGGTCATTACCCTTTTCTCCTTGACAGCTTTAAGGATCTTTTCCTTGGTCTGAGTTGATCCTGTGTGGATTATAATGTGACGGTGGGATGTCCTATTCTGGTCTGGTCTATTTGGGGTTCTAAAAGCTTCTTGTATCTGAATAGGCCTATCTTTTTGTATGTTTGGGAAGTTCTCTGCTAGGATCCTGTTAAACAAATTTCCTAGACCATTAACTTCTGTTTCTAGGTGCTCCTCTACACCCATTATCCTTAGATTAGGCCTTCTGATGGTGTCTTCCAGGTGTTGGATAGATCTATCATATTTCTTGGACTTGTCTTGGATGGTTGTATGTTCTTTCTCTATAATATCTAGGCTGTCTTCAATCCCTGAGATTCGATCTTCTGCATGGTCTAACCTGCTGTCAAGACTCTCTACTTTGTTTTTTATCTCTTTTCCTTCTAGTTGGTCAGCTTTGATGGCTTCAAGTTCTTTGTTGAAGCTCTGATTTAGGTCTTGTATGAATTTCTTTACTTCCTTAATTTGGTGTTCAGTGTTTGTTCTCAAATCACTTAGTTGATTGGTTATGGTTTCTTTGGACTCCCATTCCTTCTGTTGGGTTCCATTCAGCATTCCTTTTGTGGTCTCCCTAACTTCCTTCAGCTCTTTGTTAATGGATTCCATGAATGCCGTTAGTGATCTTTGTGTATTCTCTACCTGGTCTCTCAATTCCTGTATTACTCTTTGATTAGCTTCTTCCCGTTCATGGGATTCCTGTAGTTCTCGTTCCTCTCGTTCGTGGGATTCCTGCAGTTCTCTTTGAGTGTTCTCAGCCTGCTCATGCCATTCCTCCCTTTCTCTTTGAGTATTCTCAAGTTGTTCACGCAAATCCTGTATCAGTTTTTGAGTAGCTTCCTCACGCTTATGATATTCCTGTATAAGCTTTTGGGATGCCTCCTCTCTCTCCCTTTCACGCTCATACAGAGTCCTTTGTAAGTTGTCAAGCTTCTCATTTATCATGTTTGCCAGCAGTATTTGTAGAGCTATTTGGGAACTCTCCTCTGGATTATTCATTATCTGTTCTGACCCCTGATTATCAAGATTGGGACTTGAGATATCCGGATTTGCCATTTTTCTAGTGTTTTTTCGGCTTACTCTGCCCATTTGAGATGAAAATAGCACCAGTTTTGTGCTAGAACACTATCTTAAGGCAACCATCAATCAAAGTTTGCATTTGTACAGTCAATAGTCTACAGATACAATCTAGTTCAACAGATACATCTATTCAACATCAAACAACTATATGTTAATGGGCTTCGAACCGCAGAGAAGAATTTGGAAAACCAGAAATTATTAGGGTTAGGGAGAGATGTGGGTAGAAAATAGGAATAGATTGGTGTGGGGAGGCACAGGGAGAGTTAACTATGTCCTAATCCCAATGCAGGAAATCGGTTGGGTAGGATGCATGTAGAGAGAGAGAAAAAAAAGAAGAATGGGAAAGGGAAATGAAAAGAGACCAGAAAAAAATAGAAACGTAAAAATTAATATTATTATGGAGATTAAAAGACCATCTATTTAGAGAGGAATGTGAGTATATTAATAGAAGGGTAGGGACATAGAGGAGAAGTGAAAAACTTAAAAAAATGCTTAAAATATTATATAGGTATAAAGAGGTAGTACTGCTATTAAGGAATTTAAGTCTCAGAGGTTTTGAGTTGAGTAATAAATTTGTGGATTAAGTGTGTACACAATGGGGGATAGGGTCTACTAGTTAACTACGGGTTTATCTGAGGATGTGCAGGACAAGAGTTAAGTCACATACAGAAGATCAAAAGAGAAGAAAAGGTGAAAAGGATTAGAAAGGGAGAAAAAAGATCAGAAGTTCAGTAGAGCTAGACAAAAAAACAAAAAGATAGTTAAGAAAGAAAGAAAAAGAGAAAGAAGACAAGAAAAGAAAGGAAAACGCACATTCATGTGTTCCTAAAATAAAAATTATAAGAGGAAAAAAAAGTTACTGGAAAACAATTATTTTTTCAAAAAAGGCAAAAATTAAAGATTAATAACATTTTTAGAAAAGGAAAAAAATTTATATATATATAAGGTACCAAAAAAAAGAAAAAAAAGAAAAGAAGAGGAAGAAAAAAAAAAGTTCTTTGATTTTTTTTTTTTTATTTTTTTGGGAAGGGGTGGGAAGAATCCTGTATCTCCCTTTTGTCTGTAACCAGCCTCTTGTTGGAGTCTCTGGTCAGCTTGAGGTCCTGTGGCTTGATTGGTTTCTTAAGTCAGTTTGTTCGAACAGGCAGAAAAATGCTCTGCTTTACCCAAGATTTTGAGATCCCCCTCCCAGATTAGTTTACTGGGAGGGTGATCTGCTTTGAGAATCACAAAAGAGGGGGATGCAGTGGTGAGGCTAGGTTCTGGGTAGGGTTGAGGCCTTTCAACAATCAGTAGCTTTTTCCTGGGGCTAACACAGAGCCCAGCCTGGAGCCGTTCTCAGGGTTTCTGTTTTTCAATTGATTGTGGAGGCTGCTAGAGGGAGGGGCAGCCTCTAGCTCTGGTTACCCAGTGAGGGAAGCCACTCCAATGGCTGGCGCCTGAGCTGGGTGACTTTTCCCTGGATGGAGCCGAGTCTGGCAGGTCACTTCGCCGTTAAGTTCTTGTGACCTGCTAAATGACTCGTTTTATTCCAAGGCCTGGGTTGGAGCTGGCAGCTCCTCCGAGCTTTGTCGGTATCCAAGATGGAGATCACCGGTGCTGGGGGGGGGAGGGGTGGCCTTCCCTCCTCTGCTCCCTGAGAAGGAGTGAGGACGTCAGGCTTCTACTCACGTCGAGTCTTGGATCCTGGGTGGTCTCTGGTCTGTGAACTGCAGGATGAAGATGTCCGCTCCTTGTCGGTTCTTGCTGGTGTTGAGTAGAATCCGCTCGCCCGCTGCGTCTGGCTCCTTTGTCCCGGACTGTCTGTGTGAGCGCTCAGTTATGGTCCGGGCTGCGGACTCCGCTGGCAGGCGCTCAGATGTGTCTTTTTGCTTTGGCTTCCCCTCTCTTGTCTAACTCTCTGTCCTGTGATGGCACACTTGGTGTGATTCTCTGGCTTAGGACTGTTCACTGGAACTCTAAAACTGCTTTCTATGCGAGAGCTTGTTCAGATTCCAGCTTCTCCTCCGCCATCTTCCCAGAACTCTTGGGTGTCCTTCTTAATGTTCTCCATCAACTTGCTATCCCCTGGGATCAGATTTTTCCTATCTATCCCCAGACCCCTGGCCTTTATGACATTTCACTTTGTTTGATATGTTTAAGCTTTGGGAAAGGTCATGTGACATCTTCCCCTATAGTGTCTCCAGTGCCATCATTTTGTGGGTGTGTTTTGATGCTGACACCTAGATCTTGTCATTTTCTGCACTAAACAAAATTGCTAAATGGAGAAACAATTGACTATAAACAAGACTCCGCTTTTGCTGGTAGAACCCAATGTGTTTGGAATTGGGCATCCATCCATCTGATTTCCATACCCTGTTCCTCTGAGCTAGAGAATTGATCCTCAGATACTAGATACTAGTATAGGTTTTGTTTTGCTTCTTCTGGTAATATCCCTATTTTCAGCTTGCATTTTATATTTTTACTTAATTTTTGTTAAACCTTTCCCCCCTATTATTTCTGCTTAATGGTCGTGTCAAGACTTACCACTGATCACCTCCCATTCATCTTAGTAAGTTCCCATTTCTCTACTTAATTTTGCAGTTTTATATTTTGCTTTGCTCATCAGATCTTTATGGTAATCTAGTACATGAGTTTACTCATTGTCATGAATATATAAGATACCCAGAAACAGCATCATTGTTCCATATTTGCCTCTAGGCTACTTTTTTCCTCCACTTTAGATAGAACAGCATTTTCCTAAGTGTGTCAGATTGCACTTGAGTGGAATAAAGAATTTCATTCTTGGCTACATCCCAGGTCTAGAGCTGTACCCTGGACACCCTGATAGAACTTTGCCAGCACCCAGCACGTGGTGTAAAATAAGAAACCCAGATGGGTTTATTCAAATGGATCTATTTTCCAAGTTCCTAACAACATTTTTCTGGTGAATATTTGGATTGCTTATTCCTCTTTCTTTCTCTTCGCTTTCTTTCTCCCATTATATTCTTTAGGTTCCCTCTAAAGTGGAAGTTACTAGTTCTTAACTCCCCCATCTCCTTCTTGCAGGAATTTATCCCAAGTTTATCAAATTTCCAAATTTGTAGCTATATACTCGGCAATGACAGTGATCTCCAGCTTTTTAGTATTTTCACTGTTTGCTTTCACAATGAACTTTTTCCAGTTCTTTGTTTCATTTTTCTGTTCTTGCAATCACTGTTCCCTGTAGATCCCTCTCTGCTTTCTATCTGGATGAAAATCCCAGGGACAAAATGTGTAATCTCAAATTTCAAAATAACAACAACAACCTTATCTCTCAATGTTTCTGGTTTCCAAAGGTGTCCACTTAACAATTGTCAACTTGGATACCACACAAAACTGCAGCAAATTTCTGTGCTAGTCATTGTATTCTATTCCTGGCTTCTTCTGCCACCCAGCTTGCAGCAAAGCTTGGCACAGAGAAATAACATCTACTTACTAGTTACTTTGAGAGTTACTAGTATTTCAGCCACCTTCCCTTGCCCAGAAGCCAATGGACTTGGACCATGATGGTGTGGTTCAAGGTAGTTTTAGTAGCCATCATAAGGAGAACTCAGTCTCATGGAGTTTTCATTTCCTCTGGAGTTAATTAAAGCAGGTGTCTGGGTATTTTCCAGACCATGACTTGGAGACTCTGGTATGAGATCACATAAGGGAGAAATGCCACCTCTGAATCTACTATTAAAGCTTCCATTGCATTTTATACTTGTCATTTGTTTCATTCTCATCTAGTAACATAATGGTTTATCCCCCCTCTGGGTCACTCACTAGATTGTGTCTTTCTGGGATTCAAGAGCTCGGATTTACCCATCCTACTTTGCTTACAGCATTTGTACCCAAGAAGGAATGAATAAAATGTCTTTAGAAGGAATTTCACAAAATACTTAATAAAACAGTGTTTGAGAGTGAAGAATCTTTTTTAGAGTGGCTTATAACTGTATTAAGGTAGCAAAAGAACTTGCTGTAGTTATCAGAAAATCTGTCGTGAAGGCCCTGGTACATTCCTGAGGAGAAGTTGTCTTTTCTGTAGTCTTCATAAAGTGCCCCAAGGAAAAGAGGCTCTTAAATGTGTCTCTGAGGAAACTTGGGAAATGTAGGAGGACAAAGGACTATCAGGAAGCAATCTATAGGATAACAGAGAGTTCTGATAGCAAGGTATTTTGAAATAGTATTTTTAAAAAAAGCAGGCTGTTTGCATCCAGTTGTGTGAGGATATAACCAGGATATAACATCATTGATATGGTAAAGTGAAAAGACACAGTAACTTGCTCAACTAGCCTGTTCTGTTTTAATTTTTGTTTTCCATTTCCTATTCTACTAACTTATTCCTTTTAGGGCATCTTTCCAAACCTGTTTGAATAGAACAGAGACTTTGTTACAGGGAAAGGTGTGGCATTCTGAAGAATGTATTTGTTCTCTGTAGTACATTAACATGGATATTTGCTTTTTCTTTCTTTCTTTCTTTCTTTCTTTCTTTCTTTCTTTCTTTCTTTCTTTCTTTCTTTCTTTCTTTCCTTCTTTCTTCCTTTCTTTTTCTTTCTTTCTTTCTCTCTTTCTTTCTTTCTTTCACTATTTTTATTATCTTTAAGTAGTTGTACAAAGGGGTTTCCATTCAACAAACTACTTTGTAAATACAGTGCATCTTGATCAAAGTCACCTCTTTTAAGATTCTCACCCATCTCTCCCAACCCACCCCTTCCCTTACTTTCTTAATTTTGTAGAATATACATTGATTTTTTTTGCTATTTAACAAAGCAGTTTATGAATACAAAGCATCATAATCCATGTCCCCCTTCAATATGTACATGCCCACTTATCTTTCCTTATCTTTCTTAATTTTGTGTTATGTACAATAAATTGACTTCATTTTCTCCCCCTTCACCCCTTCATTTGTGTACCCCTCTCCTCTCAGTCCCACTCCCTTTTTGTCAGTATGCATTTCCTGGTGCTTATTTTGTTGGGCTTTGACTTAGTCTTTCTAAAGAATTACACTATTAAGCTCTCCAAGAAGTTTGTTATACTTCAGTTACTTCACTTTGCAATTTTTGCATACTACCTTGTATATTTACTTATAGACTTATAGGCACATTCTTGCTACCACAAATGAGGGAAATCATGAAACATTTGTTTTCCTGGGTCTAGCTTACTTCACTTAATATAATTTTTATCAAGTCTTTGCATGTCTATATAAATGGCACAATATCATCCATTCTAGTGGATGAGTAAAATTTCATTGTGTATATATACCACATTTTCTTGACACATTTGTCCATTGAGGGGCATTTGGGTTGATTCCATATATTGGCTATGGTAAACAATGCTCAATAAGTAAGATTATGTTGGTGGTTTTATTGTAGCCTTGTTTGTGCTGTATTGGATAAATGCCCAGGAGTGGAATTGGACAGTTCTACGTTCAGGTTTTTGAGGAACCTCCATATTGCTTGTAGTTGGACAAGCTTACATTCCTACCAACAGTGTAACAGAGTTTCCTTTTGTCTGCATCCTTATCAGCATTTGTTATTGCTTGGTTTTTTTTTTTGATAATGGCCATTCTTAACTGGGGTGAAGTAAAAATCTGTGTTAATTTGATTTGCATTTCCTTTATAGTCAGAGATGTTGAACATTTCATGTGTCTGTTAGCCATTTTTATTTCTTCTGGGAAGTCTTTAAGTCATTATAATATTTATGAATTGGGTTGTTGCTTCTTTGAAGGTTTATTTTTGGAGGATTAATTTTTTAAAGTATATTCTGTGTATTAGTTTCTTGTATGATGTAGAGCTAGCAAAAATCTTCTCCTATTTTGTGGGTTTTCTATTTAGCTTGATAGTTATAACCTTTACCATGCAGCAACTTTTAAGTTTCATGCAATCCCATTTATCTAGTCTTTCTTGGAATTGTCATATTTCTAGACCTTTATCTAGAAAATTCTGACCTGTTCCCAGGAGCCCTAGTGTTTCCCTTACCCTTTTCCTGTAAAAGTTTCATGGTTTCTAGTTGTACATTGAGATTTTTGATAGATTTTGAATTGATGCTGGTGCAAGGTGATATATGAGGTTTTGGTTTCAGTTTTCTGCATGTGGATATCCAGTTTTACCAGTACCATTTGTTTAAGAGACTGTCTTCCAGCCTATATTTTTTGCTTCCTTTTCAAATATTAGATGACTATAGGTCTGTGAGTCTGTTTCTGGGTCCTTTATTCTGTTCCATTAATTCTCAGGCCAGTTTTTGTGCAGGTATAAAGCTGTTTTCATTACTATGGTTTGTAGGAAGAACAGATTTTCATTTTCTATTTGTGGTTATGTGGTTGCTTTGAGGAGGTTTGGGATGACTAAGCAGGTATATAAAGGAAAAGATTCAACATTCAGTCTTGAACTTTAACAGTGGGATTTCTGGATCTTCAGGAAAGCTTTAGTTTTAAAAGGCAGGCATTGTGGGAAGAGAATTTCTTTAGCACTTGTTATGAGCAGTCCTGGCATCAAGGTCATAATGAATGACAGGGAATGGGATAAGTCAGCATATGATCTGAGTGAGTGAACTTTGTGAAAGAGAAGGGAGCCAGGCACCAGTGGCTCACACCTATAATCCTAGCTACTCAGGAGGCTCAGATCCTAAGATCATAGTTCAAAACTTGCCTGGGCAGGAAAGCCCATAAGACACAATGCAATTTAGAACCAAAAAAGCTGAAAGTGGAGCAGTGGCTCAAGTGGTACAGTATTAGTCTTGAGCAAAAAAAGCTGAGGACAGTGTCCAGACCCTGAGTTCAAGCCTCAGGAAGGAAGAGAAAGAAAGTAAGCAAGAAAGCAAAGAGAAGGGAGAGGAGTGGAGAGAGAGGGGAGGGGAAAAGGAGGGAGAAGGGAGAGAAAGGAGAGAGGGGAGGAAATGGGAGGAAAAGGAGAGAGAAAGGAGGGAGAGAGAGATGGAGAGGAAGAAAGGAGAGAGAAAGAGAGAAATGAGGGAGAGAGAGGAGAGAGAGGAGAGGGAGAGAGAGCAGGGAGAGGAAGAGAGAGAAGGAGAAAGGAGAGAGGGAAGAAAGGAGAGAGAGAAAGAACAAAAGAAAGAGAGAAAGGAAAACAGAGGGAAATAGGCAATTTTAGAAATGTATACTGGGAAACTTCTTTTCTGGCTGATGGCCTGATAGAGGATCCAGGGTGAATAAAACATATCAACAAGGGATGTATCTTGGTCCATTCTGTATGCCTGAGGAAAACCAATATCCATAGGTTGACACATTGGCCATGTGTATCCCTGAAGGAGAAGCTGGCTTGATAGAAGGGCCTGAAGCAGGTTCTGGCTCCCCATGTCCTTCAAAAGGTGCACAGGGGACAAGATGCCCCCCAAAAAGAAATTCAGGAAATGTGGTAGCACATAGAATTGCTGAGAGGCTGATTTCAGCTATAAAGTAAGAAAAAGTAACTGGGAGTCAGGTGATGGTCTAGGGTTCAAACCAGTTATGATCCTGTAGCATAGGAATAGAGCCCAGAAAGAAGGTAGAGATAAAGAAAAAAAATTCATTTGCAGGAAAATCACTCGCTTCAGCTCATGTGTTCTACAATAGCTCTTAGAGATATATAGGATTTTTATTTCATAGCTAATGAAGCTAAGGATCCTGAAGTTTAGAATAATTTATCCTAGTGCCTCCTGGGATTAGACTCAATTAAGTTCAGTGCGCAACTTCAGCAGTTTATCCCAGATGCTTAGCATGTTTTCCTGCTCTTTTGAGGTTATACTTTTCTTCTTTTTTTCTCTGCTTTCTACCTTTTCATGTCCCATTTAATTTCAAAAGATCACTGTAATTCTTTCAAGATACATACTCCAAATAAATAAAATGCACTGTAGTTTAGCCCTGTAGTGTAATGACTCAATCAATCACCTTTTAATACAAAAGGTTGCAGTAATCTCATATGAAAAATTCCATGTGGTATTAAATTGGTTATTTGGGAAATCCCTGATTAATTCTCCCAGTTGACTTTTGTGACTCATTCACTTAGAGTTTATTGAATTTACATTTTTTGAGCTAAAACCCAGGAGAACATTGAATTTTAAAAATCATTACGCTGTTCATTTTCAAATTTTCTTTTTCATATGGTCAAAGATTATGATAAAAATTTATCCTAAAAAATCTGCATTTTCTTTATTACCATAAAAGAATTGAAAATTTCATTTCACAATATTTAATCCTGTATTTTTTTAAAGTTAAAAATTAAGCTGGTGTCAGTGACTCATGCCTATAATACTAGCTACTCTGGAGGCTGAGATTTAAAGAATGGGATTAGAAGCCACCCTGGGTCAAAAAGTATATGACTCTATCTCCAATGAACCAGCAAAATACTGAAAGTGGAGGTGTGGCTGAAGTGGTAGACTGCTAGTCTTGAGTGAAAAACTAAAGGGAAGCCAAACGTTGGTGGCTCAGGCTTGTAATCCTAGCTACTCAGGAGGCTGAGATCTGAGGATCATGGTTCGAATGCAGCCAGAGCAGGAAAGTCCATGAGACTCTTACCTCCAATTAACTACCAGATAACCGGAAGTGGAGCTGTGGCTCAAAATGTTAGAACACTTGCCTTGGGCAAAAAACTCTCAGGGACAGTTCCCAGACCCTGAGTTCAAGCTCTACAACTCACGCATGCATGCACACACACACACACACACACACACACACACACACACACACACACACACACACACGCACACACACGCACGCACACACACCACACAGCCTAAGGGACAGCAGTTAAGCCCTTAGTTCAAGACTCAGTGTTCCTCCCTCCCTTATAGATTTCCAGTTTGTCCCACATATAAGGACCTTAAGTCTTCATTGTGTCCTAATAGGCAGAACAAACTTAAAAAAAAAAAAAGCAACACTCGTTAGAGTTGTTAGATTCTGGGTACTCTTTGCCTCCAAGACTGGAGACACAGGCAGGCAAATATAGGCAGTTCTGGCCGGTCACAGCAGAGATGTACATGCAGTGGGAACCACTGGGAAGTAATGCTGAAGTGGGAAGATTGACTCTATAGTTAGCAAACGGCTGAAGATTCAGTGTAAACTCATCTGGCACTTAAATATCAGGGAACTTCAGTCACAGGGAACCCCACAATATTGTGAAAATCTCTTGCCATGTGCTTGGCATTGTTCTCACAGTAAGAATCTCTCTGCTTTTTTGGCAGAGGAAGAGAAAAAAATACCAGAAAGTGTATTTTGGAAAGAATACTGGAAAGAATGCTTTCCAGAGCACTTTGTTCTTAACAAAGCCTGTTCTCAGGAGGAACTAATTAATTGAAACCTGTTGGGGTAAATCAGAGATTGACCTGAAGGAAAAAAGATACCCAACTCCAGTTCTTACCATCCTATACTACCTAAATGGGAGAGAAAAACCTGAGAAACACATAGAAGGCTCACAGTCCAGCTCTGTGTGGTCACTAAATCCTGAGACCTAATCATAGTCTATAGACCCCCCTCCCCAGCTTCAACATGGCTCACTTTTTTACTACATTGCTAAGTACTTATTTATGGCAGGTTCTTCCACTTGCTACATCATGTCATACTATTAAAGAAAATATAGCATACTTCGACAAAGCCTACAAAGTAAATTCACACTCGCTCACTCTCTGTCTGTCTCTGTCTGTCTCTCTGTCTCTCTCATACACACACACACACACACACAATTAGCAGCATTAGAGCAAGTATAGAACTAATCATGGCAGAGATATTGAAATCATTGAACTTGAAATTGTAAACATCTACCAAACCAAATTAAACAGGACATCAACAAGATTGCATACCATGACCTAGTGAAATTCATCCCAGGGATGCAAGAATAGTTTGTTACACCTAAATCAATACTTGTGATACAATACACGGACAGAATGAAGGACAACAGTCATAAAATCATCTCAATAATTGCAGAAAAAGCCTTTAATGTGACATAACCTTTCTTTGTGTTAACCCACAACAAAGTAGAATATATCTCAAAATACTACAGGGCTATGTTTTTGAAATCTACAGCAAATATTACATGAAATGGGAAAAAGCTGAAAACATTTTCTTTCATATCTGGAATAAGACAAGGAT
>NW_027206401.1:34541830-34609330 GCF_024711535.1 Dipodomys merriami | reverse complement strand
TGGGAAAGAAGGGGAAGGGTTAGTTAGAATGAAGAAAAGGCTTCTATATAAGCACCACCTCTATTAATACAACACAAACACCCATAGACTGCGGGCTTCTTAGGTGCCAAGTTAGCCCTGCTTTGGTTGGCTCATTTCATTTAATTCCCATCTTGATCCTACTTTATAGGAATTGTGTCTCTGTCTTGCTCTGCTTCCTTGTGATCCTTAGAAATTTTTGTAATTAAAAATTACCTTTAGCATCTGCAGTTTTTTTTCCCTTGGGGTTGATCATGTATCTTTTGGCCTTTTTCTTGTAATTTTCTTACTATATGGATTGGATTTCTCCAGGCAAAATTAATTATTTCTGTTGACTGCTTGGGAAGAAAGCCTTCTAGTAATGCCTGTATTTATTCCTGCCCCTTTTGCTCAAGCCACAGGTTTGGGAGATGGTTTATTTGGATTATGAAGAACCTGAAGGAAACATAGATTTTCACCTTAGGTCTAGTGTTGGCACAGTGTGGATCTCAAGGCTGAGTGGCCTTGGATGGAAGCCAGTCTTCCAGCACTGTTTTAAATGGTTTGTCTCTTTCTTGAAAGGAAAGAGTGGGTGGTGAGTTGGTGAAGAGGTGACTAGTAGAGGAGGGTTTCCTTTCCTTGTGAAGAACATATGTCTTGCAGAGTCATTTTGTTTATGTAGGGTAATGCCCCCCCACCCCCACCTTCTGGCCCACATGCCCTTTCTGAAATCTATACCTGAGAATACAAAATATGGGAGTGTGTGTTTGCTGATAGATCAAAGATTCCCCAAGGGGCTGGGGGCTAAACCATCTGAAAAGGGAAAGGAGTTGTAGTGGCTCTCTACAGCCTGACCTCTCCACTCTCTCATTGTAACCAAGTTTTTGGTAAGCAACCAGATAGAAACCTGCATGGCCGGCTGCCCCAGTGACCCTCCCCGCTTCAGTGGTGGAATGTGTGAGTCTGTGTCTAGAGCTCTTAGGGTTAGAAAAGGGGGCTGGGCAGTAACATGTAAATGAATGTAAATATTGAAACCCAGATTGTTAATCTTTCATCAGAGTTCTTGGTTTAGAATTCTTTTATTTTTGGTAATAATAAATGTTACTGTTGACTCATCTTGTTTAAAAGACTGACATTTGTGGCCCCAACCATGAGCCTATCCTGGGTTACTTCTTGAGTCTACAAATATTTACAGGCTGAATGAATATAGTTGGACAAAAGAGCCAAGTGATTTTGTAGTAGCTTATTTTGTTGATTTTCTTAAGAGTCCAGAAGAGAACCTATCTGAAAAAGGGGGCGGGGGGGGGGGGGAGGTTTAGCTTAAAGAGGGGTGTTATAGATTGTTTTAAATCTTACTATTTTCCATTAAGGATTATTATTGTTTCTGCTGTGGCTTTTTTGTTTTTAAGTATTTGAAAACACAAAACCTGGATACACTTATTTAGGGAGAGATGCTGTCTGAAATATATTAAAGTGTCAAAGTGTTAAGCGTCACTTATCAAAACCCACATTTACTCCCATTTTATACATTTTGACGGTGTAGTTAAAATACTGTCAACATAAAATTCTCTTTCCCTAGGGGAGGTTAGTTCGAAAGGTATCCTTATGAGCTTATCAAAACAACTATTAAAAATTATGTATTTGTTTTTTTTTAAGGGGGAAGGAAAAAAAGAAAAAGAAAAAAAGGGGGGGGGAGTTAGGAAGGGGAAACAACCCCCCCCTCCTCCTCTCCAAACCAATCTTGTTATGAAAACAAGGAACTCTGCTCCATTTCTTCTGGTCCACTGTAGTTTAGTAAGTTCGATGAAGCCCTTGAAACCTATTTATCTGGGTGCATTGGTATGGTGGAGGGGTGGCTGGAATCTACTTAAGATGGAAAGAATGACACATTCAAGAAGTATCTGACAGTGTTTAAACACCTCTTATCAAAACTTAATTTCCATGAATGATTGATTTGGGCACTTGATGGAAGG
The DNA here is from genome assembly GCF_024711535.1 of Dipodomys merriami. Taxonomy (NCBI): domain Eukaryota; kingdom Metazoa; phylum Chordata; class Mammalia; order Rodentia; family Heteromyidae; genus Dipodomys; species Dipodomys merriami. Next base: position 34,607,360 of record NW_027206401.1, on the reverse strand, counting down.
CTGAAGGAATGTCCAATTACCTCCATTTTCATGTGCTAATGAAGCCTAAAGTGACTCAAGGGGATTTCTTCCAACTGTGGCCTCCTGTTTGGATAAGTTTGGATAAGCACATGACTTCTTAGGTTTCTCTCCTAGGGTTTGTCTCTACTAAACACTTGTCTTACTCTGTAACTGTGTCATTCTGGAAGCTGGCTGCTTAGGCTACAGGCCTTGGCCTTCCCCTGTAGTGGATGGTAATTAGTGAAGTGATCAAACCAGGTGCTGAATTTCAAGAGAAGCTATTTTGTGTAAATCTTCCAATAACTTGCAAAATCAATGTTCACATTTCCTGTTTGTTCACAGGCACTCCTGGAGTATTAAATGTTGAGAAAAATCAATATGGAAAATGTTTTAAATTGGGTGTGGGTGAGGGGGGCAACTTTCTGTTCCAAACTTTTGAGTTTAAAAGCTATTTGACTATTGATTCAATTTTCACATGCTGCACAAACATTTTCATGAAAACATTCAATCTAGGGTGGGTTTGAAACAGGTTTCAAACAGGAGCATGTATTTCTCTCTCTCTCTCTCTCTCTCTCTCTCTCTCTCTCTCTCTCTCTTTCTCTCTCTCTCTCTCTTATGGTATGAGAAGGAAAGAAGGGAGAGAGAAAAGCTGTGCTCTGTGCTGTAGGAAATGCATGAATTTCCCCCTAAAATGTTTGTGGACTGAAATCTTGATAGTAGATTCCATGTCCTTGCATGGTTCAGTATTAGAAACTAGGAAGCGCCCATTCAGCCATCTTCTGAATTGAGATCTGACTGGAGGTTGTAATTCTGTGGATTTAGGGTTTTATATCTCTGGCATCTGAAGATTTCTGAGGACTGAGATAGGTCACAAGCTACATTTATGACCTGGGTGAGACACTTGTCGCCTCTTCCATTCAAAATGACAACCCTCAGTCACAGTGTCCACTTCTGTCTAATGTCTAATGAAGGTGTCTGACTCCTCCACACCTCACAAGTACAGATCCTTGTTTGGATTGAGCCAGTTGAACTACTGAGATGCTACTCTGAGGACTAGGGGCCAAGGGCCTGGGTGTAACATAGTACTTCTTAGCATGTAAGATTTCTCAAGACTGTAATGCTCACTAGCAGTTTATACCATTTTTATATGATGTATAAGATGCACTAGGAAATGATAGCCCTGCACGGAGTTGATGCTTATTATTTATTGTGTCCCCAATGAATTTCATTGAGGCTTAATATAATGAGATCGGACTATATTTCTCTTCTGAGGTTGTCTCTCCTTTTCTTGCTTTCCTTTCTCACCATCCTGCTGTTGTTGCTGCTTTGCAATGTTGAATATTGAACCTATACCTTCATGCACACCAGATTACTTTGCATGGTTTTAGGAAGCTGGTGAAATCAAACATTTGAGACAAGTTAAGTATTTTTTTTGTTATGATACTATTTAAGCAGATCATTTGTATAAAATTGTATCTTCCGAATTACATACTTAGAATGGAGAAGAATTACATACTTAGAATGGAGAAGAGGTTGACAATGAAAAAGTTATTTTCAAAACTAATCTTTGTACTTTTTTGTGTGTGTATACCAGTTGTAAGGCTTGAACTCCAGGCTTGAGAGCTGTCCCTGAGCTTTTGTGTTTAAGGCTAGCACTCAACTCTGTGTGTGTGTGTGTGTGTGTGTGTGTGTGTGTGTGTGTGTGTGTGTGTGTGTTTCAAACTCAGAGCCTTGTATTTGCAAGACAAGTACTCATTATTGAGCTGTATCCCCAGTCCAATGTTTTTTTTTTTTTTTTTTTTTTGGTTTTTTTTGTCGGTTGTGGGGCTTGAACTCTTGGCTTGAGCACTGTCCCTCAGCACTTCAGCTCAAGGCAGTGCTCTCCAGCTTGAGCAACAGCTCTACTTCCGGTTTTCTAGTGGTTTATTGGAGATAAGAGTCTCACAGACTTTCCTGCCCCAGCTGGCTTTGAAGGCTGGCTTTGAACAGTGTTCCTCCTATCTCAGCCTCCTGAGTAGCTAGGATTACAGGCGTGAGCCACCTGCGCCCAGCAACCAATCTTTTTTTTTTTTTATCTTGACTTCCAAACAATGTAAGTAATATATATTATCCCACATTATTGTGATGTTTCCTACCTTTATTTTACAAGGCTTTTCTTTTACTGTCCCTCTCACATAGGGAAAAACAATGGATACTATCTGCCTAACTTTTTTTTCCTATTCATTGCAACCATCAGTCTTTATGACTTCTGAAACTCTATGGACTCTAGCCAGCTCCTGACTGTCCCAGGGCCAATTCTTCCTTCACTATAGTGTCAGTTTAAGCTTCTCAGCCATTAAAGGAGACACCCAAGGAGGACCTGGGCCAAACTGCCTCTGCCCTACCACACCCCTGTATTCACTCAGTGTTTATTCAATGAAAGATGGACCATTTTGATGAAATCTCTTTTAATCTCCAGACCTCTAATGGCTTTATATTATGTACAGTCTGAACCTCAAGTGTCTTAATCCTGCATTCTTTTCAAAGCCTTTTAGGAAATGGCCCCAATATTTCTTGTGACTCACCCATGTGTGAATCCTCTCCATATGCAGGGCTGGGGGACCTTTTTCTTGAGACCTCCCAGTAACTACAGAGTCCCCCACCCTTCCAAATGCACTCTTTTGCCCCTTGTGCCCTTTTTATAAAACTAATGAGTACATTGACTATTTAATAAGTACCTCATACAGACATGGAGTGAAGCATTTCCTGCTTTCTAGGTTTTTCTCTTCCTCTCCTGACTAACAGGCCAAAAATACAGTTCTAGCATAAAAGGGAGTATCAGGGTGCGTTGGTGGTACTCTTACTTGAATTAAAAGCAAGATGAAGAGACTGGAATGTTATCCATCCTTGTTTCTCCAGGGCTTGGTCCCATGCTCTTCTTTGTGTTGGGGCAGGGAGACAAAGGGGGGAAGTCCTGGGGCTTGAACTCAGGGCCTGGGTGTTGCCCCTGAGCTTTTTTTTGCTCAAGGCTAATGCTCTACCAATTGAGCCATACCTTCACTTTTGGCTTTTTTTTTAGGGGGAGGAGATTAATTGGAGATGGGAGTCTCACAGACTTTCCTGACCTAGCTGACTTTGAACTGCCTCCTGAGTAGCTAGAATCACAAGTGTGAACCACCAATGCCCATCTCTCACTCACTTCTTAAGACAGATACTTGATTACTAGCCATGGCTTGTGTTGCCTGTTCTCTCTTGCTGGTTTCCTGCTCTCACCTATAGCTCATAGCTAGAAGTGCCTCCCTTCAATTCTGCCAGGAGGAATCCCATTCTTTCTACAGGGGTCAGATCACAGACCACCTTCTCCATAGCGTTGTGGCTGTGTCCATGCTAGACATCCCATTTCCCTGCTGCAGACCTCAGAGACCACACAGTCCCCCCTCTCCCCTCCTGCAGAAGAGATCTGTTCTCCTATGTAAACTCAGTCTTTAATCATGGGCATGGGAGGCTGTGGACATAAGATCTTTCAAGCAAGTAAAGGGGGAGAATTCCAAATGAATGAAATGCACTCTAAGTGTATATGGAACAATCAAGGGTCAAAATGGTACTCTGGCTTCCAAGTGGATTCATCCCAGCAAGTATTAACACTGATACTTATCCCACCACCTTCTCTTCCCTCCAGCAGAAGAGACAAGTGGCAATAGGCTGAAGAAAAAAAATTGGGCAAGGCCAGGTATGGATTTGAGTGAGCAGTTTGTATTCTTTAGGCAACTCGCTTAGACTTAGATTTTTCCAGAATCTCTGCTCATTTCAAAGATCCTCAGGGTCAGAGCTGGTGCAAAGGAAGAATAGCTAGAGCAAGAGCTACAGCTCCCTGTGTACATTGGGATGGAAGGAGAAAGCCCTGGAAGTAAAGAAGGTACTAACTGAAGGGGAGCTTGCTCAGCATCTGACTGGAGTGTGATGGGGTTATTTTTCTTCTCTTACTGAATATTTGAGTCACTGCTTAGCAGATTAGACTCAACAGTAGTCACTCTGAGAGCTATGGGATCCCAAGCTGTGCTCTATCCTCTATGCTAGCCCCTCTGTCAGTTGTGGGGCTTGAACTTGGGGCCTTGGCAGTGTCCCTGAGCCTCTTTGTGCTCAAGGTGAGTGCTCTACAACTTGAGCCACAGCATAACCTCTGGTTTTGAGTATTTAATTGGAGATAAGAGTCTCATGGGAACTTTTTTTTGTCCAGGTGGCTTCAAACCACCATCCTCAGATATCTCAGCCTCTTGAGTAGGTAGGATTACAGGTGTGAGCCACTGGCACTTGGCTCACTACACACTTTTAACAGGTGTAATTAAGTCTCAGCTTGAGGCATCAAGAATCTGCCAGGGACCTCGTCTATGGATGTTTGATTATTATGATTATTATTTTCTAGTACAGATTTACTGTTTTTCAAAGAAAAGCTTCAAATTCCAGATAAAAAGGTGTGCTAGCTTAATTTTATAAATAAGGCACAGAGTTGCACATTAATTTACTGTATATTGTATACATTTTCATGCAACACATTTATAACAAAGTAACTTGATAAAAGTCTAGTTGAATCTCATTTGTGAAGTCTATGATTTTGGAAGTGACAGCCTTCCTTTGGTCAGAATCTATTTAATTTCTTCACATTGTTTTATGCTCAAGTAATTTCATTTCAAATATTAGCTCACTTGGTTCATATGAAGACAGAAACAAGAGCTGGGCTCAGTAGTCTGGCTTTAGTGGCTTGTATGAGCTGAAAACATTATTTACTAAGTGCACCAATAGTGACATGACCCACAGGGGTCACCTGGGGATGGCCTAAGATCTACTCATCAATGAATTTAAATGAAAAAAGTGTCTTCAGGAGGGTAGGGGTGGGGGGCTAAAGTCTCCTGTTCTCAACCAGCCTTCTGCCCACATTCTCATACACATGTGCATGCCTGTGCATGCATGTGTATGGACATACACAGGCAACATTCCCCATATGAACTTATCATATACCACACTACAGACACACATGTCACAGTTCACAATACACTATGCACATGACTACCACACAACACATATGATACACAGAACCACAAACACATGACATGCCCAGACACACTAGTACACTAGTACACATATGTGTGCAAACCCATGGCTGTGTTGATGGTGCTGCTTATGAGTCTTTCCACTCCTAGCATATAGCCCAGACATGGAATTTCCTGGAGGAAAATGTGAGAGGCAAACTTCTTCAGAAAATACATTAAGCAAAGAGAGCCAACCCTTACTGATATTTTGGGGAAAAGATGACTTGTTCTTTTGTGTGCTTGAAGATGCATTTATTGTCTGTCTCACCACCAGGAATGCAGACTGTATGAGGCACACATGCACTGTTGTGTCTGGTGTCTAGAACAATTTTTCACACACACACAAAAAGATGCTCAAAGAAGGCCCACTTGGCAAACTGGCACAGGCTCATGTCAATAATACTAGCCATGCAGGAGGCTGAGGTCTTCAGATCTTCAGATCTTAGCCTGGGCTGGAAAGTGCATGAGACTATTTAGCTCCAATTAACCATGAAAAATTCCAAGGTAGAATTATGACTCAAGTGGTAGAGCCCCAGCCTTGAGCAAAAACTTGGGGGACAGCACCCAGGGTTGGTTCAAGCCTCAGGACACACACACACACACACACACACACACACACACACACACACACACACACACACACAAAAACCTTGAATAAAATATCAAATAAATTACTTGGCAGATATAAGTTCTTAAGTGTTTAGGTTTTTTTAAAAAATGATCTTCCTTTAGTCTATAATAAAAGTCTAAACTTTTATCAGTAATATAAATTTATTATAGATGCAATATAAATGATAATAGGTTATTGTAGATTAATCATGTTGAAACCTACATTTAATCTATAATCATCACATTTCATACGTTTGGATTTAGCTTGAGGACGTAGAAAAAGGTTTTAACAGAACCTTCAAAAGGGAGAGTTGTTTTTTTGTTTTGTTTTGGTTTCTGGTGACAGGTGTCTTTACTTTTTTTAAATTGCCAAAGTTGTGAATTATATTGGGGAAATGATGTTGGGAAGATGATGATAGATGGGTTTTGCTTGGTTTGTCTTTTGGTGAGGTAAGCTAGAAGAGAGGCAGGTATGGATTCTTAATATGTTCACAGAGTTAACAATACAGGCCTTGGGAGGCCTGTGAATTTCCTTACATTTAAAAGGAGTGCCTAGCCCTTGGGGGTAGCCCTGGTCATCCAGAGGCCACCTTTCCCCACCTCTTTCCCTACCTCCCCACCCCCCCAGTCTTCCCTGCTGGGAGAAGAACTCAAAGGTGGGGAGGTTGCTTTTCTTCCTTTCTTTTACAAGGTGGTAATCTCTTAGCGGCCTATGGAAATAAAGCTGCTTTGAAAGAGGAGCTTTGCACATTGTAAACTTTTCCCTCTGGGCAAGTCAGCCTTCCCTAATGCTTCTTGAAGTCCTCTCTCTCTCTCTCTCTCTCTCTCTCTTTCTCTCTCTCTCTCTCTCTCTCTCTCTCTCTCTCTCTCTCTCTCTCTCTCTCTCTCTCTCTCTCTCTCTCTCTCTCTCTCTCTCTCTCTCTCTCCCCTTCCTCCCTCTCTTCCCTCTCCCTCCCTCTCTCTTTCTCTCCTTCCTTCCTTCCCTCCCTCCCTCCCCCTCCTTTCCCCTCCCCCCTTTCTTTGTTAATCTCATAGGAAGTACACTTCTTGCACTTGTTAAACAATACCTCTTTTGTGTTCAGTCCAGAGATATGTAAAATCTTTAGTTTTAAGTTCCCATTTATTTGTTTATTTATTTGTTTATTTATTTATTTGCCAGTCCTGGGGCTTTGGCTTTGGGCCTGAGCTTCTTTTGCTCAAGGCTACCATTCTACCACTTGAGTCGCAGCACCACTTCTGGTTTTTTCTGTGTATGTGGTACTGAGGAATCAAACCCAAGGCTTCTTGCTTCATGCATGCAAAGCAAGCACTCTACCACTAATCCACATTTTCAGCCCCCCATTTAAATTTCCCAAACTCCTCAAGATGTAAATGAAAGGCTAGATACTAAACAATGAATATAGTCTGTCACCTTTTATGTCAGGGAGTGAAGAAGATAACACTATCTATGAATTTGCTTCCATTTGCCAAAGAAAGAGTTGGAGAAATTAAGCAGAAAGTGGTAACAATAGTCTTTGTTTGGCAGGTGAGAAAGGAAGGGAAGGGTGGATGGAAAGGGTGTGTTTGGAGGAGGGATCTGCAGTGCCACCTCTCTTAGTTTCTATCTGGTAGTGTATCTAACTGATGTGTGTGTGTGTGTGTGTGTGTGTGTGTGTGTGTGTGTGTGTGTGTGTGTGTGTGTGTATGCGTGGGGGAAGAGAATAAAACTTTGCAGAAGCTCTTTCATAATTAAAATTTTTTATTTAATCAAGCTCACAAATGTACATATCACAAGAAATACACAAGCAAATATACAGGACTAATTTTGCATTTTATTTTTATCATTGACTCTTACTCTTCCAGTGTTTTTCTTGCTTCATTTTTTGGAGAAGGAGAAGTGTGATTTTTTTTTTCAAACTGTGGTAAAATATATATGTAACAAGTCATCATCATTTTAGCTGGAAGCTGGCCTGAACAGACAAATTGATGACTCTTATCTCCAACTAATCAGCAAAAATCCAGACATGGAGGTGTGACTCAAGTGGTAGAGTGATAGCCTTGAGCAGAAAAAGCTGAGAAAGAGAAAGAAAGAGAGAGAGAGAGAGAGAAAGAGAGAGAGAGAAACTTGAATTCAAGGCCAGGCACCAGTGGCTCACACCTGTAATCTTAGCTACTCATGCTGAGACCTGAGAATCACAGTTCAAAGCCAGCCAGGGCACAAAAGTCCTTGAGATTCTTATCTCCAATAAACCACTCAGAAAACCAGAAGTGGTGCTGTGGCTCAAGTGGGTAGAGCACTAGCCTTGAACTGAAAAGCTCAGGGACAGGGCCCAGGCCCAGAGTTCAAGCCCCATGACCAACAAAAAGAAAGAAAAGAGAAAGAAAGAAAGAAAGAAAGAAAGAAAGAAAGAAGGAAGGAAGGAAGGAAGGAAGGAAGGAAGGAAGGAAGGAAGGAAGGAAGGAAGGAAAGAAAGAAAGAAAGAAAGAAAGAAAGAAAGAAAGAAAAAGATGAGTTCAAGTCCCAGCCCCTACATACTCAAAAAAAATAACTATTTTAATTTTGTTGATGTTGTCTGGCTTGGGGGATGGAACCTGGCCTTGTATATACTCAGCATGAGCTCTACCATGAAGCCATACGCCTTAGCCCCTTTTATTCATTTATAAGTGTGTGATTTATTAGCATTAATTCATATTGTTGTCCAACAGTCACCATTATCTGTCCCCAGAATTTTTCCATCATCCCAAACAGCTCTGTGTGTGCCCTTTAAACAAATTCTTTCCCCCTCCTTCAGCCCCTCTTTCTAATTCTTATCTGGCTATGCTTCATATAAGTAGAATCACACATTACCAGTCCTTTTCTGTCTGCCTTATGTATCTTAGCAAAATGTTTTCAAGGTTCAGGCATTGGTGTACTATATATCATAACTTCATTTATATGGCTGAGTAATATTCCATTGCATGTGTATACTACATGTATATGTCATTCATTAGTTGATGAATATTTGTGTTGTTTTCATCTTTGGGCTATTCTGAATGCTTTAAATATTTCTTCTAATGCTTTCAACCATTAGAGGTTGAAAATGAGTTCTGAGTTTACTTTTACCTTTCAGAAGTATTTATTTAGCACTGTCAAATATGAAACACTGCTCTTGTTTGTTTGGAATGAGTATTAAGTCAAAGCACATTTAGATGCTAGGAAAGGAGCAAATGAAATGTAGCCATTTCCTCAAACATTATGGCAGCGAGAAGGCAATATTAATGGAAGCAGACTAATAGAAAACACTCACGCTCTCTGAGTGTCTGAGTCTGGATACGTGATTCCATTGTGAACTGGCCAGAGCTGGTGACCTGCCTGCACCCTTATCCTACCCTGCCGGAGGGCACTATGGGAAGAATAAAGCAACTAAGTTTAGAACTATGCAAAGGGAAATGGTGCTGGGGTTTGGGATAAGTTCACACAGTTGCTTGGCCAGTCTGACCCTGGCAAATGTCCCCTCATCTCTTAATGATGGATGAGGCAGCAGCTTTGCCCATTCTGAGCAATTCTGGCTCCAAGGCCAGCTGCCAGATTTCTTCCTCTGAAGGGATGTTGATTTAGTGGCATCCTCTCACTGTTGACTCTGTCAGTCATCGTGATAATGTGGAAGCAGGGCAGATTGAACGCCAGGCCTGCTTCAGCAACCGTGGCTGTGAAAGGCTACGGGTAAGAAGCTTTTCTGAGATTTTGTAGCTGTTGTTGCTGGTGTGTGTGTGTGTGTGTGTGTGTGTGTGTGTGCGTGTGCGTGTGCGTGTGCGTGTGCGTGTGCGTGTGTGTGTGCATGCGTGCGCGCGCCCATGAGTGCACGCACCAGTTCTGAAGCTTGAACTGGGCACTGTTCCTGAACTAGTTTGTTCAACACTAGTTGGTGCTCTACCCCTTGAGCCAGAGTTCTACTTCTGGCCTTTTATTAGGCAATAGAAGGTAAGAATCTCATGGAATCTTCTACCAGGACTGGACATCCTCCTATCTGAGCCTCCTGAGTAGCCTGGATTACTGGCATGAGCCCCTGGTGCTGCTTTTCTCTGAATGTGTCCCTGGCTTTTGGAGAAGCATTGTAAGGAACATACTGCTGATCTAGTGGAGCTTCGAGGGATTTATTGGTGGGAAAATGAATGGATATAACCACTCAGAAGGTTTTATATATGGCTATATTCCTAGGAGGGAAAGCAACGCCAATCTTAAAGATATTTTCATCTTAGCTTCTCAGCCTTGGTAAAGAAAGTTCATTTCTTGGGCTGGGAAGGTGGCTCAGTGGTAGAACGCTTGCGTTACATGCATGAGGCCCTGGGTTTGACTCCCCAGCACCACATAAGCAAAAAGAAAAAAGTCGGAAGTGGCGCTGTGGCTCAAGTGGTAGAGTGCTAGCCTTGAGCTGAAGAGCTGAGGGACAGCGCCCAGGCCCAGAGGTCAGGCCCCACGACTGGACCCAAAAAAAAAAAAAAAAAAAAGAAAGTTCATTTCTTTTTTGTTCTTTCTTTCTTTATTATAAAGGTGATGTAAACAGGAGTTACAGTTACATAAGTCAAGTAATGGGTACATTTCTTTTTGAACAGTGGTTCCCCCAACCACCACCACTCTTGTAGACCATTTTCTCCCAAGAAAAGTCATTTTCCAGCTAACTATTTCCTCAACAAAATACTTTTTCTCAAGAAAAAAAAAACCTAGAACGAAAAACAGATATTTTTGTTAGTTTGCTATTAAGGAAATGTAATTATTAAAGTCATTTTTTAATGTAAAGATTTATAGTGGCTTTTTAAAATGGATTCTTACTTTTTTTAAAGAACAACTTAGATTTACAAAAAACTTGAGAACCTAGAGCTCCACAGCCAATTACCTCTGTTACTAACATCTTATCTTTTGAGAGTTAATGAATCAATAATACATTCTTAGTGACCAAAGTCCATACTTCACTTGACTATCCTTGCTTGTTTGTTGGGACTTGAACTTAGGGCCTGAGCTTACTAGGCTAGTACTCTCCTTTGAACCATACCACTATCTTTGTTTTACCTTATGTCTTTACCTTATGTCCGTTTCCTGCTCCAGGAAAGCATCCTGGACACATCACACTTACTGATCCATTTTTGTTAGGTTCCTTTGACCTGTGATATTGTCTCTGGCTTTGCTCATGCTTTGCATGACTTGGAGCATTTTGAGGAGTTCTGTCTAGGTATTTCATAGAATATTCCTCAATTAGAATCTATCTGATTGGTTTTGGTTTTGCTTTTGCCTTTACGTGGTTCTAGTGAGGTTATGGGTTTTGAGAAGGAAGATCATAGAGGTAACGTGACATTTCATCACAGATCAAGAGAACAGACTTGTCAGTGTGACACACATCACTGCTGATGGGAACCTGGAAGACCCAGCTGAGGTGGTATTGGTCAGGGTTTTCCCCTTCTGAGACCAAACACTCTGGAAGGAAGTCACGATGGCCAGCCCGTACTTGAGAAGGGAGTTACTTTACACTTACTTCCAGGTAGAGAAGCTACATAAATTACTTAGTGTAGAGGGTACTTCAGAAGTTCTTAGAATCAGCAGGGTCACTGGTAGCTCACACTTATAATCCTAGCCACTCAGGAGGCTGAGATCTTAAGATCCTGGTTAAAAGCCAGCCAGGGCAGAAAGGTTCATGAGACTCTTATTTTCAATGAACCACTAGAAAATCAGAAGTGGTGTTGTGACTCAAATGGCAGAGAGCTACCTTGGAGCTGAAAAGCTTTGGGACAGTGCCTAGGCCCAGAGTTCAAGCCCCACGATCAACAAAATAAGTAAATAAATAAATAAAAATTAGAATGGCCTAGAATCTTTTCTGTTTCTATATGCTTTATCGATTTTTTTTACTCACATAGGTTTACCCATATGGTATCTCAAAATACCAAGTAATTGAAATGTGGGTAAATCACAAATAATGAATGAATTTGTAGTTTTTCTTTTTGTTTTTCTTCCCCAATAAGTTTTTTTTTAAAAAGCTAGAAGGCAGGTGTGTAGTTGGGCTCTCCAGCAACTGGAGAGGATGAGATGGATTACTTGAGCCAGCTTAGGGATATAGAAGGAGATTATCTATAATATAAAATGACCCCCCTATGGATACATTTGCATTTTTGTTCATCCACATCAAGAAGAAGATAGTTAAAAATGGAATGATGGCATTGGAAGAATATCTGTGATTAGTTCACATATTGGGCATTTGGTCCCTAAATAAAAAATGATGCACTATGTTCATTATTGACTTTCTTTCTCCTTTCCCCCTCCCCACTTCCTCCTCCTCCTTTTCTTTCTCCTTTCACTTCTACTCTCTCTGAAGTTATTATATTATAGAACTTTTCATTTAAAAACAAAATCTCCATAGCATTCGAGGTACGAGTGGCTCACACCTATAATCCTAGCTACTCAGGAGGCTGAGATCTGAGGATCAAAGCCAGCCTGGGCAGGAACATCCATGAGACTTATCTCCAATAAACCTCCAGAAACCCAGAAGTGGCACTGTGGATCAAGTGGTAGAGCTCTGGCCTTGAGCTGAAGAGTGCAGGGACAGCACCCAGGCTCTGAGTTCAAGCCCCATGACAGACAAAAGAGAGAGAGAACTAATATTTCTTTATTGCTCCATGTAATGTCACACATCTGAGAAAAACTCAGAGCACATGAGGGAGGGAGGAGTTCAGCACATCTTCCATGTTTGAAGGTTGGGAAGTTGAGTTCTGGAAACCTTAAGCAGTTTGCCCAAACTATGTACATGCCAATCTGGATCCAGTCTAGGTCTAACAATCCCTTCCCTTTGTTTGATACCATTATAATTATAGTATTACAATTATATATAACATAAAATACTTATATGATATTATCTACATTTGTATGGTATCATACCTAACCAACATCAATCTTTTGTTTCTATCTTTCATGGTGAATTTGATAAAAGGGCATCAAAAACAAAAACCCTAGTGGGAGGAGGAGGAATTGGGAAGATGGGGAGGGAAAGGATAATAGGGGAAAAACAAAGGAGAAAGTAACAATGCTTGATAGGAAATGTACTCATTACCTTACTCATGTAACTGTAACCCTCTCTGTACAGTATCTTATAATAAAAAAAAAACCCAACAATATTTTTTAAAAAATTCAAAAGGCTGGGCACAAGTGGTTTATGACTGTAATCCTAACTATTCAAGAGGATAAGATCTGAGGCTCATGACTCAAAGTTGACTGGGCAGGAAAGTCTGTGACTCTTATCTCCAGTTAATCACCAAAATGCTAGAAAAGGAGCTATGGCTCCAAGTGGTAGAGTGTTAGCCTTGAGCACCAAAGCTGAGGGATAGAGTCTAGGCTCTTGAGTTCAAATCCCCAGGACAGACACATTTAAAAAATAATAATAAGGCAAAGCAATGCTGTTGGAATTCTATGGTTACTTATGCAATTTGTAAATTAAGTGTTGGCTATTAGTTACTTGGGCAAGTCCATTGACATCTATTAGTTACTTGGGCAAGTCCCTCCACACCTGAGTTTCAGTTTCCAAATGGGTAAGGAGGAACTTCAAGAAGGTCATGGTAGAACCTCCCTGGCCAGCAGGCACGCCTGCTTCCTATTCTCTGTCAGTCAGCCTATCCAACAACCAGCCCAGTAGCTTCTGAAGATTTCCATTCAGTGGGGATTTGCACTCTTATAAAGGTGGGAATTGATAACTATAACTAAAAAGCAATTTAAATAACTTACTAAAGATAGTCGTATTTGGTTTTTACTTACTAGAAGAAAATGCAAATGTACACAAAAAATCAAGTTGGCAAGAGTGTGGAATCTGATACCAAGTGTAAACTGAACAGACTTCAGGCTTACCACAGAGTCTTTAATTATGTCTTTTTCCTTTTTTAAAAATAAACTCCAAACTGAGCGCCAATGGCTCACACCTATAAACCTAGCTACTCAGGAGGTTGAAATCTGAGGATTGTGGTTCAAAACCAGGTTGGGTGTGAAAGTCTGTGGTATGCTTATTTCCAAGTAACCATCAAAAAGGCAAAAGCAGGGCTGTGACTCAAGTGGGATAGCAACAACCTTGAGCAAGACATAGTATCCATGCCCTGAGTTTAAGACCCAAATATATTACTCTCTCTCTCACGCACACACACACACACAAACACACACACACACACACACACACACACACACACACACACAAAGTAGTTCCCATTTTCTACTTCCCTTTCCAACTTTCTCCTCTATCTCCATTCCAACTTCATCAAAAGATGCCAGAGTTGGAAGCACAGTGTGCATCTGTGCCCATACCCACACAGGAGTGGGTGGCATTGCAGAAATCAGCATTCTCCTTCCATTGAAATTCAGCTCAGACTTGAATGGAGCAGGACAATAGGTTATAATGCCTTTTAGAGAATCTATGAGCATCATACTTCTTAGGAGCAAAGCTCTCTCGAGCTAAGTACCAGTGGCTCATGCCTGTAATCCTAGCTACTCTGGCTGGAGGCTGAGATCTGAGGATTGAGGTTCAAAGCCTACCCTGGTAGATAAATCGGAGAGATTTTTTTTTTTTTTATCTCCAGTTAACCACCAAAAAAAAAAAAAAAAGCAGGAAGTGAAGGTGTGGCTCCTGTGGTAGACAGCCTTGAGCAAAAAAAGCTAAGTAAGAGCATGAAGCCCTGAGTTTAAGCCCCAGTGCTAGCCCGCGCGCATGCACACACACACACACACACACACACACACACACACACGTGTACACACACACACACACAACTCAAGCAGCATCACAGAAAAAGATAATAACAATCATGCAGTTAATAAAAAAAAAGTTAAAAGAAAAACCTCCGCCTCTTCTCAAATTGGAATGTTTATTTCTTCAAGTACATGCACCAACAGCCATGAGACTGACAAGTTTTAAGGAAGTCATTTTGTGCTTGATATTTGTATTTCCTCATATTTAAAATGGGAGTTGGATGTTTATCTTCACACCCCAAAAATTGATTTAAGGGTAAAAGAAAGCTAGAAAGAGCTTAGGAATAAAAGACAATGCAGAAATACGGTGGTATTTCTGTTGAAAGCAAGAGCAAGTTTTTCTGGTAGAATAGAACTAAGGTATTCCATACACATCTGTAAAACTAGGCATGCGCCTTTATACATTGAGCGGAATATTGAACATCATTTCATTATTTCTTAAAGATTCTAGATAATCACCACAATATTGATTATGGAATTGTTCAGAGTCTTTACCCTTCATCTTAAGTAATTTTGAGCTGCTATAGGTGTTTTTAAAGAATTACGTTTCTTCTGGTTGATACTTGATTAAAAAAAATTTTTTTTATACCACATTTCACCTGTGATTCCTTTCTTCTTCTCCTCAATCCAGGTTTTAACTCAGGGTATTGTACTTGCTTGACTGGCTTGCTTGGCTGGCAATCTACCACTTGAACCACACCTTTAGCTCAGCCTTTTGCTGGTTATTTTAAATACAGTCTCATAGACATTGTGGCCCAAACTGGCAGAACTACAATCTTCAGAACTCAGCCTCCGGAGTAGCTAGACATGAGACACTAGTGCCGCACTAAATCCGCCCCCCCCCCCCCCCCCCCCCCGCCACTGTCAGTCATGGGGCCTGAACTCTGGGCCTGGGCACTGTCCCTCAGCTCTTCAGCTCAAAGCTAGCATTCTACCACTTGAGCCACAGCGCCACTTCCAACTTTTTCTGTTTATGTGGTGCTAAGGAATCAAATCCAGGACCTCATGCATGTGAGGCAAGCACTCTACCACTGAGCCACCTTCCCAGCTCCCTCAATTCTTATTTTTCTCCTGATGAAAGAGTTACAAAAATCAAGCAAACACTGCGTGTCTATTTCAGTGCTTCCAAATCTGTTTTTTTTTTCTTTTGTGCCTGTTGAGACCTTTCTCCCTATAGAACAAAGTCTGTGACTATCTCAGAATGGCCATTACTTCCAACAGTTAAATGCAAGAGGTTGTATGTCAGTAACTTTTATTCAAACATCAAAAATTTTTGACCTTTAAAAATTGTTATACAGTTCAGTGCTGGTGGCTCACACCTGTAATGCTATCTACTCAGGAGACTGAGATCTGAGGATTGCAATTTGAAGCCAGTCATAGGCAGTAATAACCATAATACTCTTATCTCCAATAAACTACCCCCCAAGAGCTGGAAGTGGAACTGAAGCTCAAATGGTAGAGTGTTAGCCTTGAGCACAAACGCTCAGGGACAGTGCCCAGACCATAAGTTCAAGCCCCAAAATTCTGTTTCTCTCCCTGTCTCTGTCTGTCTGTCTGTCTGTCTGTCTGTCTCTCTCTCTCTCTCTCTCTCTCTCATACACACACACACACACACACATTCTCACTCTCTTTTACTCACACACACACACATACACACACACACATTATAAACAAATATATTGTTGTCTTTATGCTGCTCAAGGCTAGCGCTCTACCACTTTGAGCCACAGCTCTACTTCTGGTTTTCTGGTGGTTAATTGTAGAGTTTCACAGACTTTCCTGCCTAGGCTGGCTTTGAACCACATTCCTCAGATCTCAGCCTCCTGAATAGCTAGGATTACAGGCATGAGCCACCAGCAACTGGCTAACATGTACTTTTAACATTGATTTTTATACCTTATCATGTACCAGGCAGTTGTGTTTAGCTCATTCTTTCAAAAGATTGTTTATCATACTCCAGAAGTGGGAAATGGGGAAATCTCTCTTTCTTCTTAACCCTCAGGTCTGACTGGAATATGTGCTAATATGCTCATATTTGTGAAAACAACAACAAATGAACAACTATACAGAGGAAATTTCCTATACAGAGGAAATTCTTGGCTGCAGTCTGGCACTTGGGAATGAATATATAGTTTCCAGTTTGCTAATTTTTGTATTTCTTGCTTGTGCAAGGCAAAACGTCTCTGGCTCCTTTAAGGAAAAAGAAAGAATGTCATGTTCATTATTTTAAAATTAGTAATGCTTTTAAGTAAGCACACTATGTCTCAGCTATCTGAAGAAGTTGAAATACATTATTGATCAACTCTCACATTCAAAAAGGGAAAGGAAGAGAGGGAGCAGTAGAGATGGGGACCTTATGTTAAATTTGAAAAGACCTAAATGTTAAAATGCAAAATTGTTATTGTGTAATTTAGGATCTTCTTCTGTATGCTGTTGAATTCAGTAACTTTTATGCCATGTACTGGACATAATCCATACTACTAAGTAATCAGGAGTAAAAGAGATCTGAATTTGCCATAAAATATCCGGAAATGGCAGCACATCCACATTTCTCAGGTCTACTAACCTGACAATTTTGAAGCTTATACATAATTGAATTAATGTTTATTACCTGTATTCATGCAAGTTTAAGGCTGAGCTTGTTATATTCCAATTGTTTTCTACTTGAAACACAGATTTGGAATCTTGTACATGCTTTTCCGAAGAAACATTTTTCATACTGAGACTAAGTGGCTGTTTGGCACATTCATGCTTAATTGAAAAGTTCAATGTAAGAATTATTTTCATGTCCCTTTATGGGAAGAAAGAGATACAATTCTGCCTGGACTTTGATGGCTAATACCCGTAATTCTGGTGAACGGGAGGCTGAGATCTGAAGATTGCAGTTCAAAGCCTGCCTAGGCAAGAATTTTCGTGAGATAAGAATCTGGAGATCAGAATCTCCAGTTATCCACCAAAAAGCTGGAATGGAGTTGTGTCTCAAGTGGTAGAACACCATCCTTGAGCAAAAAAACTAATAGACAATACCCCATTCCTGAGTTCTAGCCCAGTACCAGCACCAAAAAAAAAGAAGGAAAAGGAAGAAAGAAAGAAAGAAAGAGAGAGAGAGAGAGAGAGAGAGAGAGAAGGAGGGAGGGAGGGAGGGAGAGGGGGGAGGGAGGGAGGGAGGAAGGAAGGAAAAATATAATCTACATCCTCCCAGAATTAGATTCTCTAAAATGTGATCATATAACATCTTCTTACTGTCAAGTTGGTGCCCTTTGGGCAAGTTGGTAAGTCGTATAGAAGTCTTACACAAAATCAGTTGGCCTGATAGCATACTAAATGACTAGTCATGGAAAGTAAGAATGATAAGTATGATTGAAAGTTCCTAATCTTATATACAAGGAGCGTGGAAGTTTTGAAACAGAATTTATATTTATACAAATGCAGTCAAACACTGTGAAGGCATCTTTAATTTCCTTCAATAATCTTCCCTCAGATTAAGAGGGAAGAATCTGTTGACAGAGACCTTTACATGCTCTGCTTTTCTTTGTGAATTTGTGAGTAGCATGAAGGAAATACATCATTGTCAGCTTTATTTAATTCTTCAATGTTGGGGATCCTCCTCTCAACCTCTACATGCTAGATCACTTTGGAGCTACATCCCAGCCCCATCAGACAATGTTTTTTGAATGAATATTTTATCTTTTTCCTTCCTTTTAGTTTTGTGTGTGTGTGTGTGTGGTTTTGGTTGGTCATGGGGCTTGAACTCAGGGCCTGGTGCTGTTCTTGAGTTTTTGTGCTCAAGGCTAACATTCTACCACTTAAGGCACAGCTCCACTTCTGGTTTTCTAGTGGTTAATTGAAAATAAGGGTTTCATAGCCAGGCATCGGTGGCTCACGCCTGTAAACCTAGCCACTCAGGAGGCTCAGATCTGAGGATCGCAGTTCAAAGCCAGCCCACGCAGGAAAGTCCGTGAGACTCTTATCTCCAATAAACCACCAGAAAACAGGAAGTGGCGCTGTGGCTCAAGTGGTAGAGCGCTTGCCTTGAGCTGAAGAGCTGAGGGACAGCGCCCAGGCACAGAGTTCAAACCCACGACAGGCAAAAAAAAAAAAAAAAAAAAAAAAGAATTTCACAGACTTTAATGCCCAGTTTAGATTCAAACCTCAGTCCCCACATCTCAACCTCCTGAGTGGCTAGGATTACAGCTGTGAGCCACCAGTGCCCAGCTATTTTTCCTTCTTGTATAGTTTTTATTACTGAAGGAATTCTATTTGTGCATTTGATTTTTTTTTTTTATCGTACTATCGTTTGAACTCAGGGCCTTGTGTTCACTCAGCTTACTTGCTGGCTGATGCTCTACTGTTTGAGCCAAGCCACCAGCTTGGCTTCTTGATGGTTATTTGGGAGACAGACCCTCATGGAATTATCTGCCTGGGCTGGTTTCCAATCATAATCCTATCGGTCTCAGTCCCCTGACTAGCTAGATTGCAGGCATGAGCCACCAAAGACCAGATGAGTATTTGGTTTAAAGAGCAGAAATCTGAGCATGTTTTTCTCTTATGTAGCAGAGAGGTGGGAGGAGCTTAAATTTCCCACCCCTTGGTGACAGCATATGAAGGTCACACCAGCAGCCTCTGGTGGCCCAACAAGGTTGGGTGGCAACTAATAGTTAGCTTGATTTTGAGTCCAGCCCTTAGATATGCAAGCCTTTATTTTTCCTGCCTTTTTTCAAGGAATTATCTTTGCAGGCAAAGATGTATATTTGAAGCAGGGAGACTATAGGAATGTGAACGAACACAGATCAAGACAGTTATGGATGAGAGGAAGCAAACAATAAACCCTCCGTCTGTGAGAAAACATGGAACAGCAAAACCACAGACAGGAAACAGTGCTAAATCGAAACAAGTCCCAGCAGTGACTTTCAGCAAATGGGAAAGAAAATGTAAGATGTTCTGTTTTTACCAAAGACATGTGTCAGGGTTTGAGCATCGCCTACCACAACTTCCATCTTTTCTCTTCCTGCTCACCCCCCACATTGCTGAAATTCGGATTCCCCCACCACCCACCCACCTTATTCTGCCGAACAAACTGTCCTATGCGATCTATTCAGATCTCATTAAACTGATTTACTGGGCCCCGCTGGCTCTGCTCACCCTCAGTTTATACCTATTCTGTTTAAAATTCGGGAAGTACTGGGGGAGGGGCGGGACATTAATCGCTGCACTTGTGCAAACGGAGTGCCAGCTGATTTATGGCAAAGGTTATAAAGGAAAAGTATTAACTGTGTTTCATTCCGTTTGGCAAAGCCATCCTGCACAATGTCCACAGAGACCCCAAGAGTCCTGTTTTATAGAAAGAAGGGGAGAAAGGGGGGAAAATAAACCTCCACCAAAGATGTGCTCTTCTTCTTTTGAGCATTAATTAAGACTGTAAATCACAAGCCACATGAAACAACTGTATACGACAGAACGTGGATGGTCCCGGACTTTGGAGGGGGCTTGTGTGATCAGTCAAAATACCTACACCAAAGCCCTAATGGGAGGGCAGACTTCAAAGGGCAGTTTTGGCATGAAGGAGAAGTCTGCTTGCTCCAGTGGGAGAGAAAGAGTTGTAAAGTACAGACTGCTTCAGCAAATAGGTGCCTGGACCAGGAGGGAGGAGCTCCAGGGAGAGCCAGAGAAGAGGTGAGTGAGCCGTTGAGGAGGTTTTCTTCAAAGTACCAAATAAGTATTAATGAATGTATTAACTATGAATACATAAGTATTAACTATTTGGACTTTATCATTTGGAAAGTTCTTCCAAATGCAGGGGAGGGAGGGAGACCTATATTTTTGAAGAGAGAAAATTCAATTTTCTTTAAAAAAAAAAAAGTGTGAAATTCCCTTTTGCTGCTTTGCTGACTACTCATTTTTCCTACTGCTGGCCTCAGGCCATTCCATTCCTCTCAGTCACTGAGCTCAACATAGCAGGCCTTGGTGTAGGTTTGCACACTGGGAACTTACCTATGAAATTCACTTTTCTCCACACAAGGGGAATTTTCAGCACAGAAATCATATTATGCTCTTTGGAGACTTTTTCATTCCTCTTCTGTACCCAAACTCACATTGAATATCTGCAATTTTTTTTCTTTCATAATACTAACGCTGATTTAAGCAGGGTTTGGTTTTTGGGTTTTTTGGTACGTTGTTTGTTTTGGTTTGGTTTGGTTTTTTGGTACTGGGGCTTGAACTCAGGGCCTGGGCACTGTCCTTTAACTTTTTTGATCAAGCTGATGATCTGTTACTTTAGCTCTATAGCTCCATTTATGACTTTTTGCTGGTTAACTGGAGTTAAGAGTCTCACAGATTTATCCTGCCCAAGCTGGTTTCAAATTGTGATTCGAGCTACTCAGGAGGCTAAAATCTGAGGATCACAGTCCCAAGCCAGCCTGGGAAGAAAAGTTGGTGAGACTTTTATCTCCAATTAATCATTAGAAGCTAGAAATGTATCTGTGGCTCAAGTGGTAAAGCACTAGCCTTGAGCATAAAAGTTCAGGGACAGTATTTAGGCTCTGAGTTCAACCCTCAGGACTGGCAAAAATAAAAAATTGAAAAATGAAATGTCAGGGTCAACAGCAACAGAGAAGTGTTAAAGCCAGGGTTCAGTTAATAAATGGATAGTATGTTCATATACTGGGATATTAACAGTACAGAAAGTGTGCTCATTCTATTTTAAAAAATAAGGGGTGCATATTCTGTCTTCCACTAGGTTGAGTTACAATTGAAATGCACTAAACTGAACATATTTTGTGTGCATAATTTGATAGATTTTGACAGCTGCCGACAAACCTGTAAAATCAACACATTCAACATAATAAACATTTCATAAGCACCTTCCCAGAAGACATTGTATATACTTCTTCATCCATTAATCCATCCTTCATTCCATCTCCATGTAAGCTATTTGCATATGAAGTGATTACAGATGAACAGGGACTTACTGCTGCTGCTTTTGGTATTTGATTGCTATGTGCCTTATACAGATGCTACCCCCCCCCAGCCTTCATCCCATCATCCTTGATTTCCTGTATTATTTGCTGTCTCTGTCTCTCTCTGCATCTGTATCTCTGTCTTATGCCCATCCTAGGATTTGAACTCAGGGCCTTGGCACTGTCCATGAGCTTTTAGCTCAAGGCTAGTGCTCTACCATATTGAACCACTTCCAACTTTCTGGTGGCTAATTAGAGATAGGAGTCTCACAGATTTTCCTGCCTAGGCTGGCTTTGAACCATGATCCTCAGGGCTCAGCCTCCTGAGTAGCTATCTTTACAAGAGAGCCTCAAGCAAAGCAATTATTTTAAACACTTTTTTCTAGACAGTTTCTAATGACTTATTATTTCTACTGAAACTGGCCATATTTCTCTGTTTTCCTCGTGTGACTTATGTATTGTGTCATTATTGCTATTTGAGGTTTAACTTTTGAATCTAATAATGTGTTAACTCTGGAAATCAGATTCTCTACTTTCTGTAGCATTGGCTTTTTATGTTCTGTTTTGTTTTGATTTGTATTGTTGTAGGCTAGCTCTGTGCCGAGATCAGACTTGAGGTATAGACTTAAGGCTTCTCAGGTATTTTCTTCTATATGGGTATGTGTGTGATGACATTTATTTGTTTGTTTATTGTGTCTTTCCTGTTTATTGAACTCAGGCCTGGGCAATGTCCCTGAGCATTTGTGTTCAAGGCTAACGCTCTACCATTTGAGCCACAGCTCCACTGTCAGCTTTTTTGGGGTGCGTAATTGAAGATAAGAATCTCCTTTTTTTTTTTTTTTTTTTGGTCAGTCCTGGGGCCTGAACTCTGGCCCTGGGCACTGCCCCTCAGCTCTTCAGCTTAAGCTAATGCTCTACCAATTGAGCCACAGTGCCATTTCCAGCTTTTTCTGCTTAATTAGTGCTAAGGAATCAAACCCAGGCCTGGTGCGTGCAAGGCAAGCACTCTACCACTGAGCCACCTTCCTAACTCTGGAGATAAGAGTCTTACGGACTTTCCTGTCCAAGCTGGCTTCAAACTGCAATCCTTAGATCTCAGTTGCTCCTGAGTTACTAGGATTTACAGGTATGAGCCACGAGCACCTGGCTATGTGACGACTTTTACATATATCCTCCCTATATAATTGGTTTTGGATGTTCTACCCTTTAATGTCTGATTCCAAAAAGGGAGAGGAGAAAAACAAAAGGGGAAAAGAGTACTGGTCCTTTAAAGCTCCCTAGAATGTGCTTAACCAGAAGGGGAAGAGCTTGAAACAATGGGGGGAGGACTGTGCCACAGAGATTACCTGGCTCTATCTGCAGTATGATGATCAGAAGAAGCAGCAATCAATAATCAGATACACCCTAATATTTGGAGGACAGAATCCTCATTGCTCACTATGGCTTCCACAAGTGGCCCAAAAGCCATGTGTACACTACTGCTTCCTGTGGTATGAGGGTGTGGGGAATAGTAGCTGCTGTTGAACTAAAGGTTAAAATTGACCGAACAGCGACAATTTACCATCTAAGCTTTCTTTTGCTTACAAGCTGCAAGTTTTCAATGAACTCCAGAGTTTCAAAATAGTCCCATTAGACAGATTTTTACCAGTGTGCTTTTTGTCTGGGTGTGAACATTCTCTACACAGCTGTCTTTCCAGAATCTTTGCTTTCAAAGCCCTTCCCTGCCTACCCCCTATTGCTGACATGTGCTATGTATGTCCCCAGTCCCCAACTGACATTTGAAACTTATTTATTTTCCTAAACGTATTTTCTGGAATTGATTCCTGATCTGAATAGAATTTGTTTTGTTAAACACTGAAGGTATATTACTAATGATGGTCAAATGCACCCAAATATGTGCATATTTTCAAAATAATCTAGGGTTATCCTATCTATTCAGGAGACTGATATCTGAGGAATAATGTTCAAAACCAGCCTAGGCAAAAGCGTCCCTAAGATTCTTATCTCTAATTAGCCACCAAAAAGCCAGAGCTTTTTAGAGCTGTGTCTCAAGTAGCAGAGCATCAGCCTTGAGTAGAAAAAAAGTTCAAGGTTAGGACCCAGGTCCTGGGTTTAAGCCCTAGTACTGTCACAAACAACAAGAATAAGAACTTTTTTTCCAAAATAAATGTTATCCTCTTCCTTGCTAACATTTTTAAGTAGACCATAAACTTAGAAGGTATAGAAATATCTGTCATAGACGCTGATTCTGTTGTCATTGCTACTCTTTTGGTCTACTTTGGAGGGATGGAAAGAGGCTGAGGAGTTTTCTTAACAGGTAAAAACATTCTTTTGAAAACAGATTAAAAAGGACCTTTGGGGATATATAAATTTTATTAAATAAAGAATATAAAATAATATTTGATGGGATAGGAGTATAGCTCAGTAGTAGGGCAGTGCCTAACATGTATAAGGCTCTGTCATCCTCAGCCCTTCAAAAATAACAAAACAAAATATTATAAACAATATTTTGGTGTGTGAATCCATAGGAGTTTGTTTTGATTTGTTTTTTCAGTTTCCACTGAGGAGAGAAGTGAATCCTTTTAGGTTTAAATTTGCTGTCTATTTTATAAGGATTAAAATATAGGCCACCTGGAATTAGCTTCCTTCTGTCTCCCTTACCACTAAATAAGTATATAATTTTACCCCTGATGTGTTCAGTGAAACATGAGTAAAAGTCAAAATGAGCTGGTTTGCAGAACAATAGTATTAAATGGGTGAGTCACAAGTCCATTGTCATAAAATATTAGAAATAAGTATTTCTTGTTGACATCCCTGACTTAATCAGTTCGCTAGACTACAACAGCTTAGTGAGATTGTGTTTAGCCTCTTTCCCAAATGGTAATTAAGGAATGGTTTTGGTTCCTAGTGGAGGTTTGCCAGTGCTATTACTCTGGTCTGCCCACCCTGGAAATTGCATCGCCATCCCCTCCCCCTTTCAACTCCCCAAACTTCTGTAGAAACCCTCTTCCTTTTCTCCATCCTAAAATATTCTCCAACTTAAAATGGTCTCCAACTTAAAACATTCCTGTGTGTTTGGATGCTGATCAGGGTGGAAAGAAAGAAAACTCCACTAAAAGGAAACCAGTATCATCTACTTAACTCTTTCTTATCTTGCTCAGGACTAAATGGCTAGGGCCTATTGTTCTTTTCTTGACATTAATGAAGAAATCAGAGCATCCAGTAGATTTCCTAAGGTGGCTACCAGTGACCTGCTGAATTGACTTAGTTGTCTCCTTTTTCCTAAGATTGTTGGGGAGAGAGAGGTATTGTTAGAATAAGCACAGTGCTTGTGCACATGCACACACACAAGACTATGAGCTCACCACATCGATCTACATGCAAGCCACAGTGTGTTCAGTCCCCCTAGTAAAAGGATTGAAGAGGCTTGCAGCTAGTCTGCTTAAGAGATACAAACCCAGTTTCTGTTCTACTTTCGCAGTGATTAAGAATCCTCACAGCAGAAGCCTGCAGCTTTTGTGTAAAGCAGACTTGTCCTTTCAAATCTGGATCTTGGGGCCCAGGTGTCTGAATACATACCTGACTGTAGTAGATCAGATGGCTATTTCTTCTTTGTTATAGTTGCAAGAATTATTGTCAGTTAGGGATTAAGAGTAAACACTAAGTACAAGATTATATGTGTGTTTTCTCATTTTTCTGTCTTGAGTGTTTAGTAAATTATTTAGTATTTTTTGCAGGGGAAAGCTAGAA
This sequence comes from Dipodomys merriami, assembly GCF_024711535.1. Taxonomy (NCBI): domain Eukaryota; kingdom Metazoa; phylum Chordata; class Mammalia; order Rodentia; family Heteromyidae; genus Dipodomys; species Dipodomys merriami. The sequence continues at coordinate 34,582,251 of NW_027206401.1, read as the reverse complement.
GTTAATCATCATTCATTGCATAAAATAGAAAACATCTAGGATAAAATAGATTTAAAAGGAGCAGCAAGACTGTTCAGTATCTAGCCTCAAATCTGTCACCATTTCTACCCTTCAATTTCACCAGCCTTTTCACCAATGCTTCCTAGAAAGTGTGTTTTATGTGTTTGTTTATATATTCTTACTTGAGATGTGAGTCTTCCTAACTTGCCCAGACTCTGATTCTCTTGCCTCAGTCTCTGTAATAACTGGAATTACGGGTGTTGCTACCAGAACTGGTTCATGCTTCCTAGAAATTCTTGAATTGTCTGCTCCAAAGTGGATCAAAGATCTAGAGGTCCACATTTAGAACTCATGCTTCTAGTCATGCAGGTAAATGGATCATTACCTCTTTTGTGATTGTTAAGCTCAGGTAGAATTAAATCTGGTTCTTTCTCTAAGGACATCCTATCCACCTAGATAAGACCAGGGAAAGTTGGGGGGTGGGGGAAGGGATTACTCTGATCTCCAGGGAGAATTAGGTGGCAACCAAAAAAGCAAATTTCATTTCATTGGGAAAAAAGGTTAGCAGATACACAACTTGGCCAAAAATCCACTTTCCTTTTAAAATGCCTAGAAAATTGAAAGACTGGAAAGATGAAGTCTAAATTAACCTTTCAAGATAAGATGACTGGATTCGGAATCTGGAAAACACAGCATTTGAATTTGTGTCTACTGATTTCCTTAAAACATTTACTATTATCTTTCTGGTAAACCATCATGACTAGACATTTACCAAGATCACCGACTGAAGAACTATCCCGATAAAACCACCATCACTATTAGGACACTGCTCAGATGAGTGGACACAGAAGTGTGGTGATTGCACAAGTTGCTCCTGAAGATAGGGATGTCTCTAAGAGGCAAAACTAGGATTAGGGGTCACAAGTCCACACTTTTACTGCTTTCTTTAAGATATGTGGCTTTAAAAAAATGAGTTTCACATTAGACTGTTTAAAAAGAAAAAAAGCAAACTAACTGTAATTTGGTAGATTTTCTTCCTGGTATCTGGAACTCTGCCCTCATTTATTGTGGCTTATTCAGAATGGCATATTTTAAAGTCGAAATTACATTGCAGATAGTCAATGAGGCCAATCTATGCCTTGCTAATCTTGGAATGATCTGAGAAATGGATATTGTTCTTTTTTTATTAGGGGCGAAAGTAGTTAGAAAATGTTTTCAGCAAAAGCTTTGTTGGCATTCTAGGTATTTTTATTCTAAGAAGCAATCAATGGAGGGACAAAGGCGAAATCTCCCTTAGCTTTTTATGTGGCTGTCCTTGATTCTCTTCAGACTGAAATGGGTGGGTAAAACAATACAGTGGGGGTACTCTCTCTTTGCCTTTCATTTTGATGGGGGGGTCTGAGGGGAGATTTGGAAGACATTGCATGTTTAAAACAAACTAAAAGTAGAGCATTGACTAGACAAAGGCTAAACAAAACTAGTACTTGGTGATCTAGAAAAATGTCCTCTGTAATATCTCTTCTCCCCTACCTAGGCTCACAAGATAGATACTTCATATTGCCCGGGTTATTTCACTATAAAATATACTCCACATTCAGTACCACTAAATATCTATTTACCTTGAGCAAGATAAAAACACCAGTGAGGAGGAAAGCAACATATTAGTCCTACATTAGAGAAGAGAAACAGAGCTGCTTTAGAGAAGAGAAACAACAACAACCATGAAATCCCTGGCAGGATGCTAATCAGGCCTATTCAGTAAAGCCCTAATTAATGTAATTAAAATCTGTCAGATCAAACTGATTAGCCTGATACTCAAGCCTGGAAAGAGGGGGGCAGGGGCAGAGACAGCTGCTGCTAAGGTAGCTTTCTGAAGAAGGTGGTTGGTCTCCAAGTAATGAAAGCAACATGTCCTCACTTCCAAGCAGTAGGAACAGTGGGATGGCTAGAGACCCACTCTCTTACATCTCTTGTTGTCCATGCACAGATGAGAGGCAGGTCCAATTTTGAGTTGTGAGGGAAGACACTGAAAAGGCAACTTGCTTTCCTTTTGGACAGCTAGAATCAGATGAAGCATTTTCATCCGCTGGCAATGAGTCCCTTGCTGCAGTTATTGGCCATGACCACCAGCTCACCAGCAGGAAGGAGACAAAGGCGATGAGCATCATGTGATCTTTCTGATAGGGCTGTTGACACAGGCCATAGTCTAGGGTGGGAGAGAAGCCAGTGGCTTGTACCTGGCCAACTTTGCACTGGGGAAAGGGAAAACTCTACTCAGGGACAACCTTTCAGACATTCCAGGCCACTTGAGTGGAAAAGTGAGTATTTCATCATTAGAAGGAAAGTCTTACTCTAAACAAATAGAAGGAAGAAGAACAAGTGAATTGAGGGGTTAATTCTCTGAGCTTCTAATGACATCCTGAGAATTTACTCTTTCCTATAGGTATAAAATGCTATTCTTCCTAATAACTTTATTCTGAAGTTTCAGGAAGCTGATGGCAGGAACTGATCACTTTACTGATTTAGAAATTTAAAAACAAAATGCAAAGAGATTGGTGCTAATTCTGTGAAGTAACTGGTCTGATCTTTTCTGATTTTTTTTTTAACAAGCGAATACTCTGGCCTAAAGGTCACAAGCTTTCACGATGTGTTAGCATGTTGTACCCATTTTAATTTTTCTGCTAATACCTATATCAGAAATATTAGTAAAGAAAGAAGAACTAGTGGAGATGAGGGGAGAATGAAGCATGTCAGTTTCTCTTCTTAATTGTAAGTAGTTTATAAGGTTGTGGCCTTCACTTTTAGTCACAGCTTAGCAATTTACATTTATACTATTTCACTAATTTCTGAGACTAAAAGAGGCCAGAGATGTTATTAGTTTGAGTTTTATTAGCAAATTACATTTTTGTAGTTGTCTTTAGCAGTAGAATGAGGCTTCAATGGCGGTGCGCATAGAACGACGGACACATATGAGTAGTTGGTCAAAACATAAATTGAAGATTGCAATCCTTCTTTTCATTGTGTGTGGCTTAGTTAGTCATAGAAGAATAAGAAGATGGTGGGACTTAATAGGGAGAACACGTATATTAGGATCACGGTGGCAGTGACCCTGTCTGTCATCTTCATCCTTAAAGTCACCTTTAATTACAATTTATCGTAATGGTTGTACCAAAATAGCAAAAATTATAAGGACTTTTGCTCAAAGTTTTATGACTAATAAGCCATTTTGACAAATGTGAGCCCGGAAGCAAGGCTGTTACTTGTTTTTCCTATTGACTGACCAAGTGAGAACACATTCCGTTAGTCTGACCCTCTGTTTCTTCTCTGTGAGCAAAAATGCAGAGTCTAGGCTAGAACTATGCAGCTCTAAAAGTCCAAAACCTTTTTTTTTTTTTTTTGTCACTCATGGGGTTTGAACTCTGGGCCTGGGCACTGTCCCTGAGCTCTTCAGTTCAAGGCAAGCGCTCTACCATTTGAGCCACATCACCACTTCTGGTTTTCTGGTGCTTTATTGGAGATAAGAGTCTCACAGACTTTCCTGCCCGGGCTGGCTTTGAGCTGCAATCCCTTCAGATCTCAGCCCCCTGAGTAGCTAGGATTACAGGCACAAGCTACCAGCACCCAGCTAAACGTTTTGATAAACACTTTCCAAGTAGAAGGATAGTCTTTTTTTACGCTGTGAAACTTCAGATTCAGCACACTCCTTAGACAACTAGAGCCAGGAGTTCTCAAGAGAAATGGTAATTATTAAACAAGTATAATACCTTTGCTTATATTTTATGTGGCATGAATGACTAGAAATCCATTCCACTTTCCAGACTTCTTGTAGAAGAGAAGCAGCAAAGTGTGTCCTAGAGGTGGCAGGACCTGGGCACACAGAATGGACACCAGTGTGATTAACAAGGTCAGAACTCAGTTCTGGCCATTCCAACATCGGCCAGGTTCAGCCAACACTCTGTTTGACTCACCCCTTTTCTTTCAGTTTCACAACTTTATGGCTCTCCTGGTTGCATTGATATCCTTGAAAAAGACAGCTGAGCTCAGTCAGTGATCCTACGGTGTGGCGCAGTGGTCTGCTCAGCATTGAAGCTTTCTCAGGACACAAATGTCTTTTATGGAATACTGAAGACCAGAAAGGTAAGGGGAGGCTTTTCTCCTTACCCTTGTGACGTCCTCTTGCTTCAGAGTTACTCTTTTCCATTCCTTCATTCTTACAGATCCTTTGGGCTTTTTTCTTTTTCTAAATAGGAAAGGATACCTTCTAACTTCAGATGAGCACTTTTGGAGAAAATGGAGTTTGGGGGCGGGTGGGTGGTGTAGGTTTACAGGCTGTGTACATGCTACAGTCAAAAGATGCTTATGTTTCAGAGTTGGCTGGTGGCAGGTGTCAAAGACAATTACAATACCTCTACAATGCAGGCACTTCCTCACAACCATTGAAATGTGGAACTTCCTTTTGCCAACAACCCTTGGATGGCTGAGCTAACTGTGTGCATCTATGCCTGTTTTGGATATACTTTTCCTGCATTCCTTGAGGAAATAAAGACTCAAAGTCACAGGTTCTAGATGTACATCCTACGGCTCTGTTAGGAGTCCTCCATTATGACCAATGTGGTTGGGGAAGGCTGTGTGTGTGCACACACACACACATATGTGTGCACACACATACACACACACACGAATTTGTACTGTGTTCAGAAAGTGTCAGAGTGTATATCAGCACCTGGCCCCTGTCTATAATAACTGTCTGGTGAGCAAATGAGTATAGAAAAGCATGAGAAATGGCTGCCCTTTGACTCAAATTCAGTGGGTCCCTTGTTCTTCTAAGTCTCCTTTTCTCTTTATTTCTTGTCTTTATTTCTTGTCTCTATTTCTTGTCTTCAAACAATCTGAATTTAAGCAATCAAGAATTCCAAACCCACATTCCTTCTTCCACACTAATCTGTTAACCCTTTGCTTAGTTTTCCTAGACATAAAACAAGGGGAATGATTTGAATTTTTGAATTCCCAGGATTTGGTAGCAGGGAGCCTAGGAGATGTACTGTGGAAGGAGTTTGAGGCCCTGGCTGGTTTGATGTGAATCTGAAAGTGTCACTTCATCACACAGGGCTGCTCTTTGCACTTCTGTGAAATGAGGGGGTTGCTCTGTGGCTCTTGAATACAGATCTTGAATATGGATCTTGAATTTGGATCTTGCTTCCACAACCAGACTTCTGATTTTATCTGTTCTATTTGTTAAGGTTACCTTAAGATTTCAGAAAGTTTAGTAGAAGAAAAAAAAACGTAACCAGTGGTGTTTCTATTACTAAGATAACATGTCTGGGGAGTATTAAACTGTCCCTGAAGTTACCTTCAGAATTCTAAAATTAGTAGAGTATACCCTTAGTATGAAAAAAGTCTTCCTTTCCTAACACTCCGCCCTCCCCCCAGAAATCAAAATAAAATTCTATGATTTGAAGAAAACATAAGAACATCACTAAAGTTAGAATGAAAGCTTAAGAGAGCGTTACTATACATAAGAAGCAGTGTTTTGTTTTGTATGTCTCAACCAGAATTGTTTGTGATACTTCTGGATATAAAGTATTCAGGTTTTCAAATATTTTGTTTTGTTTTGTTTTGCAGTGCTGAAGATCAATCCCAGAACCCTACATATGTTAGGTAAGTACCATTGAGAAGCTCCCCTTGGACTGGTATGCGCGCTCTCTCTCTCTCTCTCTCTCTGTGTTTTTTGTTTTTTGTTTTTTTGGTTGGTCGCGGGGCCTGAACTCTGGGCTTGGGCGCTGTCCCTCAGCTCTTCAGCTCAAGGCTAGCGCTCTACCACTTAAGCCACAACACCCACTTCCAGCTTTTTCTGCTTATGTGGTGCTGAGGAATCGAACCCAGGGCCTCATGCATACAAGGCAAGCACTCTACCACTGAGCCACCTTCCCAGCCCTCTCTGTGTTTTTTAATTGAGATCAATGGGTCTGAAACAAGACAAAGTTAAGAAGCAAATCAAGAGGTTTCCTTAAGTATCTCTAGGAGTGAAAACCATGGACACAAGAATATGTGAATGTATATGGCCCTTGTTAATGATTTACTCTTGGAGTTGGACCCAGCTCCTTGAGCAAACAGGACCCTAGTGGGATGGGTCTTCTCTCCCCTCTAGTCCCAGGATAGGTACTAAGCCTCTTCGTCAGACCGCAGAGAGGACTCACAGCAGGCGGGCTTTCACTGGCTCTTCAAACAGGAAGGGAAGGAGTCATATTACTGAAACTGCTATTTTCAAATAAAGAAGGCAAAGAGGGGGGACTGGTTCTGTAGATGTCTTAAAGATCACAGGGTAGCTGACCTGACTTTCTCAGCTGTTATTTTGCTTGTTTAACTGACCCGTTGTCTGAACAGGTGTGAGGTACAGCAAAGGATTGCTTAGGATAACTGGCATAGCTTTCTTTTTGGTCTTGCAAGAAAGGGGGCAAAAAGTAGACCCCAGTGTTGCTTGGTTAGGGAGATACTGAAGTCTGAGCCCTGGAAGGGGGACATAAATGATGTGGAAACCTGAATTTTCTTTCTAGAAGGTAAAATTTTTCTCAAAAAGGTGAGTGGGTAGCTATGGTATGAGTCTATTGTATTTTGGGAATGATGTTTCCTGTTCGTTTTCTAGGTAACAAGTTTATTTTCTTTCTCTTTCCATGTAGAACTTGGCTAATTAAGATTTACATGTTTTTCTTCAAAAAAAAAAAAAAGAAAAGAACAGTAAAATATACTAAGCAAAAAAAATGTATAATTCTTTTTGTATAATGTATTTGAAGTAGTCAAATTCACAGAGACAGGAGACTGCCAGGGACTAGTGGTTAGGAAGAATGGTTTGGAGTGCATTGTTTCGTAGGCTAGTAAGTGAGGGAAAAGTTTGGGGATAGATAATTACTACTACAGTGGTTATCCAGTGTGAATGCATGTATGTCCACCCAACCTTACATCTAAATGTGGGTAAAATGCTACATTTTGTGTGTAATTTACTGTAATAAAAATCCTTTGTTAAAATAGTATTCAAGAACATATTAATTAGAAGATACATTAGAGAACATTTATTGAAAAAAACTTGATCCAGAAAAGTTTTCCTTTCTGTCATCACTCTCTCCCTTATTTTGGCAAGTTTTTGTTTTTCTTTAACCCTATGAAAGACTTTCCACATCCTGTGTGTTCAAAGCACGGTCTTCTTAAATTTTTAATGAAGTATTTTATGTGTATGTGCTTTACATTTAACTACTGAGTCTAAAAATAATTGTCAACTTGATGTTAATGATTTATAGCTTATCTCACCAGTCTGTGGCAGAGTAAAATATCTATCAAATTAAATTGCACAATTATTTGGGGCCCTTTGGGAGAGCATGTGATGGTATATTTTGGTGGCTGGCAGACTTATTTCAACCACTGCTCAACTAAATGGGGAAAATAGATAACTTTTTAAAAATTCATGATCAAGAGATTTATTAAAACCTAAAGATAATCAAAATACTATTTTTACAACTTTAGCAATTTTTAATACAATTTTCTTTTAAATACATTTTAATCTTAAATTTATTATTGTATCCCACTTAGACAAAAGGGGCACAAGTCTACTTCCCGTGGTTTTACCTGGTGATTTTATTACAAGTTCAGGAGCACAGTAGACCAGCTGCCTTCAGCAGGCTCTCTTTCTTACCCAGGCTCACCTTCTCTGCAGATAAAAGGCCTTGTTGCAGCTAATTTATTTGTAAAAATAATACATTTATTTACTTTTGTTGCAAGACTGAGACTCTAATTGAGTACCTGATGCTTTGCTTATTAGCTAATGCTCTACCAACTGAGCCACACTTCCAACCCTTTTATACTTTATTCAATAATTTTGCTTGTTCGTTTGTTTATGTGGTACTTAGGAATCAAACCAGGGCCTCATGCAAACTAGGCAAGCACTCTCCCACTAAGCCACATTCCCAGCCCACAACGAATTTCATTTTTATTTCTAGCCCAAACAAGGTAGAATCTAAATCACATAGTGAAAACTAAAGCTCAACTGAAAGTTAAAACAACCAAATTAGGATAAAGCAGAAATGTTAATGATTTCTTAAGAAAAGTGTTCTTCCCTTTATATATTTTTGCTACATTTTGAAAGTTCTGTTTTATTTACAGTTTAAATAAGAGAAAATACAGTTGAAACCTATTATTATTATAAATATTAGATGTATACTTATTACTAAACTTGTACATATCATTTATTATATAAATATCTTATCCTGTCGTATCCTGCTTGCTTTGAGTCTCTTAAATGTACCTATTAATGCCCAAGGATGCTTACAGAACTTTAAAAGTCAGTTCTCTAAGGAGATTTGTTGGTTGTCTTGGGACCTATTGCTGGAACAAAAGAGAGATTGAATGGAGGTCTCTGAATGGAGAGGCTTCCGGAATAAAAATGTCTTGGCTAATGTCCTTTTTTTATGGTTTATTTTCGCAGTAGCACATACCTCCCCAAATGTTTACAATACTCTGTTTGGGTGGAAAGTTCATGCCTAAGAGCACCCTGAGCCTATGGCTTACAGAGTGGTGAGAGAGTCTGAATGAGTGTCCAGGGTACAAAGGTTATGAACTACTTGTAAAAAGTTACAGAGGAAAAGCCCCTTTGGGGTTTCATCGCAGAGCGCCATCTTTATGGTCGGTCTCTTTGTTTCATAGAGGCTAAAATCTTGGCTCATAGGTCATCTCCTCCTGACATCAGTCTGCTAACCTGGGTTAAGTAGTTGATCAGAGACTGATGGTGTTGTGGGAGGGCTGCCAAGTTTTCGTGGTCATGGGCAAATAGAGAAAAGCATCACTTCAGCATTCTGGCAGTCATGTGGAATGACTGCAATGAAGATACAAACTCAGGATTTTTTAATGTATATTTTTATTGTAAAGATACTGTACAAAGGGGCTACAATTACACGAGTAAGGTAATGAGTACATTTCTATCGAGCATTGTTACCCCCTCCCAAACTCAGGATTTAACAAAGGGATTTTAAGATACATTTTGACTTTGTAGTCAATGACCTGTGTCTTCATTCTTCTGAAAAGTATTTGAAAATATTTGTGTGTGTGTGTGTGTGTGTGTGTGTGTGTGTGTGTGTGTGTGTGTGCTCCGTATACTTGTGCTTAAAATGAAAAACTGAATTGGCACTTGCTCCCTCCTGTCTGTCTGTTTCCTACGTACAACGAATTATAAACTAAGTGTAAGAGACAGGAGCTTGGGGGGGGAGGAGTTCTTTGATGGTATTTGCTTTCAAGATTTTCTTTCCAGAATATGTTTTTTTAAAAAAAAAAAAACAAAAAACCAGTATACTGATAAAGATAATCCTTCAACTTAAATAATGTATTACATTTTCTTTCATCCTTTACAAACTAATATATGAAAGCCCTGGGCATTTCAGCCTAAGAAAACATGAATGTGTGAGATAGGGAGTAAGCATTTTTCTTCTTTATGTAGAATTAAAAATAGTTTCATTCAACTTCATTGGTTATTTTATGGTGATTGTAATGAACTTTTTTTTTTCTTTTTTTTTTTTTTGGCTGGTCGTGGGGCTTGAACTCTGGGCCTAGGCGCTGTCTCTCAGCTCTTCAGCTCAAGGCGATGCTCTACCATGTGAGCCACAGCACCACTTCCAGTTTTCTGGTGGTTTATTGGAGAGAAGAATCTCACAGACTTTCCTGCCCTGGCTGGCTTTAAATCGCGATCCTAGCATCCTGAGTTGCTAGGATTACAGGTGTGAGCCACCAGTGCCAGGCTTGTAATTATCTTTCTAAAGAGGAAAAGGAAACTTTACTTAACACTTTTCAAATTATTCTATGCCACAGCATAGAATATGCTGGGCACTGATGGCTCACGGCTGTAATCCTAATTACTCAAGAGTCTGAGATGTGAGCGCTAGCCTTGAGCTAAAGAGCTGAAGGACAGCGCTCAGGCCCAGAGTTCAAGTCCCATGACCAACCAAAATCAAACAAACAAAAAGAAATGTACTCATTACCTGACTCATGAAATGGTAGCTTCTCTGTACATCACTTTTATAACAACAGTAAAAATATAATAATTTTTTTAAAAAAAGAGTCTGAGATCTGAGGATTGTGGTTCTAAGGCAGCCTGGTCATGAAAGGCTATGAAACTCTTAACTCCAATTAACCACCTGAAAACTGGAAGTGGTGGCTCAAAGTAAGGCCTTGAGTGCAAGCCCCACAACCAACCCCTTCCTCCCAAGTTCATAAATTTCTTTCATCTTTATGAGAATAACACATGTGTCTCCCTTCCTAGATGTACTTTTTTTTGGGGGGGGGTCCGGTCATGGGGCCTGAACTCTGGGCCTGGGCGCTGTCCCTCAGCTCTTCAGCTTAAGGCTAGCGCTCTATCACTTGAGCCACAGCGCCACTTCTGGCTTTTTTCTCTTTGCTTATGTGGTGCTGAGGAATCGAACCCAGGGCCACATGCATGCAAGGCAAGCACTCTACCACTGAGCCACCTTCCCAGCCCCTCCTAGATGTACTTTTGCACAGATACAATGAAGGTTTTGCAAAGAGGAGACACATTTTTTAATTCATCATGACAATAGGGTTTTTGATACTCCCTCCCTTTTACTATTGCTCTCACAAATACTGAAAGTTTATTACACATTTGGAGCCAAATCTTTTGAAATGCCCCCATACTAATAGGTCTGGAACGCAGGTTTTTATCAACTAAGTAGCCCTTGTTCTGTATACCTGATCTGGACTCTCACAAAGTTGGGCTCTACCTCATGGTTCTGAAGAATTAATGCGCTAGTGTTGGCTGGCCACACAACTGCTCCCCCTTCACTAAGTGTTGGCATCTTGTAGACCCAGGGTTGTTGTGAAAGATCACCCCTTCCATCCAGAACTTCTTGGTTCAAAATATAACACGAAGCTTTGAACTGAGATTGTTTAATAAGTTAAAAAAAACTTTTTTAAATCACTGCTAGCCGGGTGCCAGTGGCTCCTGCCTGTTATCCTAGCTGCTCAGGGGCTGAGATCTGAGGATCACGGTTAGAAGCCAGCCTGGACAGGAAAATCCATGGGACTCTTAGCTTCAATACACTATTCCAAAAAAGCCAGAAGTAGAGCTGTGTGGCTCAAGTGGTAGAGTGCCATCCTTGAGCAAAAGAAGTTCAGGAATAGCACCCTGAGTTCAAGCCCCAGGACCAGCAAAAATTAAAAATTAAAAAAAAAAATCACTGCTAATTGAAGCTTCCTAGCAGGTAATATCATTTTGGTTTGTAGGATGCTAGACTAGCAGACCTTAAACATGTATTTCATAATACCCTACTTTGCAGCTTAGTGAAACAAAAGAAGATTTGACTTTTATAGTTGTTTTTTTTTTTAGTTATATTTGTGTGAACCATTTGCTATCATTATTTTGGGAGGATATATACAAGCCCTGCATTATTATCCACATTAGATACTTAATATGGATGAGGTCAATTGTATGATTAGCAACCAGGTTCACTACTAAAACTAGCTGTCCATTATTCTCCTGTATTTTATTTACTTAGAACATCTTTAAGTGGAAAATGTTTATCATTTCAGTCTCTGAAACCTCAGAGAAGGAGAAAAAGAAGAATGGATTATGTGTCCCCTTGAAAAGCCTGCAGATTAGATTATCAGCACAGTTAATACTTAAGGGACCTTGTGTCTCTCTAACTTGCCAATTTCTATTTGCTGAATGTTGCAAGAGTTTGCTAATTAAACAATTCACAAGGTGTTTTGAGTAGACATTTCACCAATTGAACAATTTATTACTGCAGTTGAAAAAAGTTGGTGTTTATTAACTTTCTTGTCATGTTTATAGAGAATCAAGGGTACAACTCCTAGACCCTGACTCAAGATTTCTCAAGGGTCCAGAGTCAACACTGAGACTTCAGTTGTCTATGTTCCTGTTGTTATTTCAAGGTGATACCATAGATTGTGGAACTTGAAAATTTGGGTTAAGTTAAAGGACTCTTGTTGGAGCGGCCAAATGAAACTCAAGGGGCACATGGAATGGATGGGAGAGAGGGTCATTCTTAAGAACAAACAACTTTTTCACTGAAAGGGACAAAACACAATGTTTAAGATAGTTTTTAAAGGTAGAAATTGAGGTTTTTAAGGTTAAGAAAAACACTTTCAAGCTCACTTTTTCCATATCATAATTCTTTACAGATGAAACTACAAAGCAGTTTTCATGATTGAAACACAAGCCTCAATCACCAAGGGTTTGTTGCATAGCCCTGCAGGGCTTGAGGGACTTGAGGGACAGACTCCTACTCCATGAGTGTTGTGTAGCAGAGCAGAGGCCCACAGGGAAGGGTGGACCCACAGACCTGAGAGCTGGGCAGTGGCTAGTTGCGTCACCTCACCCCATTTCTCCTGTGCAAGGGAATTGATTGCTCCTAAAATACAGTTTGTCAGAATATTGATCTGGTCTTTCTGCCACTGTGGAAACACCTTCCCAACACACACACACACACACACACGCACATGCACACGCACGCATGCGTGCACACGCACACACACACACTCACACACTCTGTGGTCCTGCCCAGCAATGGAGTCAGCTGTCGTGGGCTATTTATCAGGCTGCTTGGAAACAGAGTGAAAGAAAGAAGCTCCTGTGGAGGAAGTGGGTGTGAGTCTGTTTTCACTTTGTAGTGGTCAGTAAAGGAACTACTTGTGCTTTTTAATTAGAAGGGTGGGACCAGATTCTTCCTAATTGCAATTTAAGCTGCAATACAAAGCATTTAAAGAAAAATGACTTTTTAAAAGAAAACCTGTCCAATCACTTTTGCATTTCAACCCTAAAACTTTTCTTTGACCGATTTCTCATTTTCAGCTTTTCACTCAACACCCCACCAAGAACATAGTCAGCCTCTTCTGTTTGGAAGCTTGGGCCCTGATTCTGTTGGTTACTTAGGTTGTGAAGGTGCCAAAGGCATGCAAGGACCTGGTGAAGCTTTTGTGGCACAATGGGTGTGGAGGCTGAAGTGCCCCAGAAAAAGGAATTCAAGAGAGCACATTTAGCCAGAAAGTGTTCACCAGAAATTACAGACAGCTGCTCGTGCTAAGTAGGATTTATCCTTAGAACTAGACAAGGAAATTTGTATTTCCTGTTTTAATTAGAAGGGACTTTCACAACATAAGAATAAAAGGCATGGTTTGCCCCAAAGACATGCATCTGCTTTATATAAAAATAAATGCATTATAAGTGTGAGAAATTGCTTGAAGATGGCCATGATATTGAGAATATGCTGTGTATTTACTTTATAGTCATCTGAGGTTTTCTTTTCCAGTAAGGTTAAGAACCTCAAGAATTTTTATGAGTGGTTTAAGGAAAAGCATGCTAGAGTGCTGTTGCTCGTGTTCTGTTTGGACAGAAAGAAAAAAAAAAGAAAAGAAGAGGAAGAAGAAGCAGCTCTTTGTTTTATACACCTGCCAAAGAGATTCACATAAATGCAGTTTTTTTTTTCCTTGTAGATCTTCAAATGAGCCAGTGGCCCTTCATTTTCAACCACAGTTATTGATTTAGAATGCATGGTAAATGAAGTGCACATTGACAGGTGTATGGGAAGGAGTTATTTTTTTCTTCTAGATTTGTAGGAAAACTTACTGGTTTCTTGCACAATATAGATTTTTTTTCTTTATTACAAATCACCTTCATACATATAAATTCAGTTTCAATGGAAAGGATGTCAAAGAACTATTTTAAATCACTTGCAGTGACAGAAGATTCCTAGAAAAACCACAAATCATCTGGTAAAATACACTGGATATAATAATCAGTTCTTGCTCTACATAAAACTGTTTTTTGCTTGTTCTTTTTGTGTGTGCCCATGAAAAGGCTCAAACTCTTTCTCTCAAAGCTGGCTCTGTACCACTTGTCCCTCCCCCCAACTTCCAGCTTTTTGTTACCTAATAGGAGATAAGTAACTCCCAGATTTGTCTGCTCTGTCGGGCTTTGAACTGCAATCCTCAGATCTCAGCCTCTTGAGTAGGTAAGATTACAGGTATGAACCACCAGTATCAATTTTTATTCTTACATTCTTTTTACTCAATGAAAACTGTGTTAAATCTTGAAGTTTAAATTACAAGAAAATTATTTTTCTTTTTAATTCCACAAGTGTAAGAAAGACAGAAATTAATGAAAGTTCTGAAAAATGCAATTTTTGCTATTGAAAGCAAGTAGAACTTGATACAAATTAATTTACAGTCTTCCTCTCTTGTTCCTGTACCAGATCCTCTAATTTTCCTTTTTGGCAAGGAGCATATCTTCTCTCCCCCCTGGTCCACTTCTCCCTCCCTCCAGCCAATACCAAGGTTTGAACTCAAGGCACAGAACTTGACAATTGGTGTTTTACCACTTGAGACATTCTTCCAGTCCATTACTTTTTCTGTGTATGCTAGACCTGGGGCTTGAACTCTGGCCCTAGGCTCTGTTCCTGAGCTCAAGGCTAGTGCTCTACCACTTTGAGTCACAGCGCCTCTTCTGGTACTCTGTTGGTTAATTGGAGATAAAAATCTCATGGATTGGGAAGGGAAGTGAAGGGTAAACAAAGGAGGAGGCTGCAATGCTTGGTAAGAAATGTATGCATTATCCTGCCCATGTAATTGTAGCCCCTCTGTACAGTATGTTCTCAAATAAAATAAAATACAATTTAAAAAAAAATCTCATGGATTCAAGAGGCTGGCAGCCTCTTGAGTAGCTAGAATTACAGGCATGAGCCACCAGTGCCCAGCTTATTACTTCTTAATTGTATAAATCAATGATCTTGAAATGCGTTGTGTTTCCTCTCCATGACCCATCCTTCCATTCTTTGCTACCCTACACCTGTATTTCGCACAAGTTCTTTCCAGCTCTCCTGATTCTTGGAATAGTCTCTAAGTCAGTATGTGCTTCTATACCAAAAAACTATAGACTGAGGTGGTTTATAAACCAAGAAATGCATTTGTTTTTTAGAATTCTGGAGTCAGGGAAGTCAAGGTGAGGATTAATGGTGTTTGGGTTCCATCTGCCTTGCTTCTGGGTTGCAGACTGCAACTTTGGCATAGTATTCTCACAGTGTAGAAAGAGGGGATCGGAGTTCTCTGTACTACTCTATTTTGGTGGTGGAACAGGTCCTTACAGGAACTTCACCATCTGGGCCATACCGCCAACCTTTTTTTATTTAGTTATTTTTTGATATGTTCTTACATTTTTGCCCCAGCCTAGTTTCAGACCCCAACTGGGTATATATTTGGAAGGTAAAACGAGCAGAATTTGATGATGGATTATATGTGGGCGGTGAAGATACCAGAACATAAGAAATTATTCCTTAGTGTGATCTTAGTGGACAGAGGTATCAGTCACTGAAGTTGAAAAGTAGGGGGGAGGGGTTAGAAATTTGGGGACAAGAAAACCATTCTGTTTTGCATTGTTAGGATTGAGATGCCATAAAATATCAAATTGAGATATGTTTTAGGTGGTTGGTTGCATGGCTTAGTCAGTAGAGCTCTAGCCAGTGAGTGAAAACGCAGATACCAAGTTCAAGTCCCAGTTTCACACCTAAAAAAGAAAAGAAACTGTTTAAGGACTGCGTATATATGCATATCAGTGTAGAGCACTCATCTAGCATGTGCAAGCCCTAAGTTCCATTCCTAGGACTGCAAAACATAATTTAAAAAATTGTTCATAGAAATCTGATATTCAGAGGATATCCCAAGCTGAAGATAAAAACCAGAGTTTTCAGATGGTTATTTAAATTCAAGCATTAAGTTTGACAGTTGAACTCCAAGTTCACTTCATGGTTTCAAGGACAAAGATGGGGATTCAGACAAAGAAGACTAGCAGTAGTAGCCAGTAAGGTTGGATGAAAACAGGAGTATGTAGTGGTTAGAAGACAAATCAAGGATTTTCCCAAGAAGGACACCATGACTCCCTCAAGTGCTGTTCACAGAGAAACAAGATGAAAGCAGAGAACTATCTGCTCATTCATTTGGCAAGGTAGAAGTCATGAGTCACCATGTGTAGTGATTTCAGTCTGCTGGAAATGAGAGGTTGCAATGTGGAGAGACTGGGATGACAGAAAGAAAAGTCTCTAAGAAGACACTCAGAGCTCACTTGAGTATAGGGGATTGAGTAAATATGAAAAAGGAGGCGCCATGTTATCACATTATACAAGGAAGAATACATCATAGGCCCAAAGTTGGGTAAAGTGGCAACTCCAAGTGAGAATAAATGGCAACTGTAGGAGAATGAAAAGGAAGAGCAATTGGTCGTTGGATTGGAAAATCTGAGATTTAGTATTGCGGCAGGAAAAAATATGCTGGGAAAATTGAAAAGGAGGAGGGGGGTGAGACAGATGAACTGTGGAGGAAGCATGCTTTCTGGTACTGCATGGTGTGGTGTTTGGTAATGGGACCAGGAGTGCTTGGCAGGGATGAGATGAAGGAAAAGAGATGAGAAGATGTCACAAGTAACAAGTAGTAGGTAGGGAGGAAGGCAGTGAGGTGGACTTAGAAATCTTCTGTCAGTATGGGGAATGGGATGGCCAGATGATCTGTGGACAGTGCTAACAAGCTGTGGCTAAGTCGATGTCTGATGTATCAGGTTTGAGCCAGGGCTGAAGTTGAGGAAAATGATCCAGAAATGGTCACAGATACAAGATGAAACCCACTCCAGTGCCAACACCCCTGCTTCTCTTTTTGATTTTTAGCTGATTTACTTGGGCCATGAAGCAGCTCCATTAACCTAGACTAGATATCTATTATCTTTTTTTTTTTTTTTTTTTTTGCTTATGTGGTGCTGAGGAATCGAACCCAGGGTTTCAGGCATGCAAGGCAAGTGTTCTACCACTGAGCCACCTTCCCAGCCCCCTAGACTAGATATCTTCCAACAGTTCCAAGTCACTGAAACATCTGGCTCAGGAGTTCCCATCCTCAACAGGGTTCACCAATGCTTCCTTCTGGCTGAACTCATCTGCCTTGTGGCATGATACTTACATTCTGTGGCTCGTGGTGATTCCAAATATCATCTGAATTTAAAGATCTTCTATATTTGAAAATCTTCTATTTCACAATTAAAAACATAAAAAAAGAAAAAAAAAAGAAAATCTACTGTGTTTTGGTCGCTGCCCCAATAAGAAGTCTGGCTCTTACAGTCCAAGCAAAGAAGATTGAGGTATAAGACACACTATTTTTTATTTAAGTTCAAGTCTTAATATGGAAATTAAGGCTCAGAGACATTGAGTGATGGACTTAAAGCTCTCAGCTAATTAGGGGCAGAGGTCTTCATGCATTTTAGAGGCCTTGGGAATTGTTAATGAAATCCACCGGGCAAATGCAGCTCTGGCCCAACCATGATCAGTTTCTCCTTGAGAAAATAATCTGAGAATTAGACAATCTAGGAGTCCAAAAAGTTAAATAGGTAGGTTTCAAAGCATAGTTAGGAGAGGATCTATTCTTTTTTTTAATGTACAAAATACAGAAATTCATTTCTCACAATTTTAGAGGCTAGATGCTCTAAGATTTAGGCAAGGAGCTGCATACCATGGCTCATGCCTATAATCCTACCTCCTCAAGAGACTGAGACCTGGAGGAGCAAGGTTCAAAGTAGAAAAGTTCAAGGAAGAACAGTCCACAAGACTCCACCTCCAATTAACTAGCGAAAAGCTAGGCTGAAGGGGAAGCTTAAGTGGAAGTGTGCTAGCCCAGAGCAAGAAAGCCAACTGCGACCAGGTGGCCTTGAGTTCAAAGTCCCAATACTATTAAATACAATAAAATAAAAGCAATGATGTCTATTCTTTCATGAATGTTAGAGAGTATGTCTAGTTAAAATTTTTTTTCATCTCTTTTTTTTTTTTTTGGCCAGTCCTGGAGTTTGAACTTGGGGCCTGGGCACTGTCCCTGAGCTTCTTTTTGCTCAAGGCTAGCACTCTCTCCCTTGAGCCATAGCACCACATCTGGCTTTTTCTATGTATGTGGTGCTGAGGACTCAAACCCAGGGCCTCATGCATGCAAGGCAAGCATTCTACCACTGAGCCACCTTCCCAGCCCTTTAAAAATCTCTTTTAAAAAATAGCTTACCTTCATAAAACTTTTAAGATACTTAAAAGGGAGTTTTTGATCATCTCAAATATGGAACTGCCTATAAAATCATAATACACATGTGTATATAAACACCTTTATATAAACACCTCTGTCATGTTTATTCTTTTTCTTCTTCTTTAAGATGTAATTATCAAGGGCTGGGGAGCATGGCTCAAGTGGCAGAGTACCTCTTAGCAAGCATAGGCTCTGCTTGAGTTCAATACTCAGTACTGTATCCATCCCCATCCCCAAAGATATAAGCACCAAGGGTAATTTTCTATTTCTTTATCCTACAGGAAACTGAATACAGGGAAGGAAAATATGGGACTCTTTTGTGAGGCTAATTTATAACATGAAAATCCCTATCTTACAACTGATTTTTCCCACTGATTTAGACCACAAAACCATGTAAAGTACACTTCTGTGATTCTGGTACCACTTCATAGAGGTTAACAAAATACAAAGGATCAGACTTAAGTAACTGTAATGGGGATAAATGTTAGAAACTTGGGCTGCCCTTGGCCCTTTGAGAATGAAATATCTTTCACAGCACATCTCCTCAAAAGGAGTTATTGCAGTATAAAAAAGTCAGTGAATAGTTTCAAAACTTTTTTTACAGCAAAACCCCCTCTATCATCCAATACTCCCCCCCAGAAAAACCACACACCCCTCTTTGAGTTGTAGGTTTTAGCTTGCTGCTACTTAGCTCACTTGTAGCAGCTTGTTCCCAAACAGGAGGATAACTAATATGTTCAAAGAATGTTGGTTCTTCCACAGTTGCTGCTAGAAAGGTTTGCTGAAGGGTATGGGAGGTAGAAGTGAATAATTACTACTGGGTTCTGTTTTTAAGAGCTAAAGGAAATGACAGTCCAGTCTCCTTTCACCCCTCCCCTAGGAAAAAAGTCTAAATGAAGATGGATAGATTCCCCTTCCCCAAAGGGCGAAGGGGACGCCCTCCATCTACAGTAAGAGTAGCAGGGTGGCACTGGATCCCCACCAATGCCCTCCTTCCCTTGTGCTATTTTCCTGGGGCTTCCTGACTGCTGCTCAGCTCTTAAAACCTCTACCTCCAGGTCATGCAGAGGTCAATGTAAACTAACTCAACACCTCCTTTCCTGATCATTCTGCAAATGGAAAAAAAAAAAGTGCCCAGGAAAATCATGTGTTTGGAGTTTCAAAGGCTGCCTTGTATAGTTTGGCTAATCTTGGCACCAAATAGTTTGATCTACAGTTGGTTTCACAAGAAGTCTTTTAATTCTTAATATATAAAGATGTCTTACCAATAAATGCCTTCTACTCTCAAGAAATGAAGGAGAAATGAGTGGTCACCTTTTAAAGCAGAAACAAAGGTTGGCTAGCATGTTAGGTGTGGAGTTTCTTCTGGCACTCCAGTATTCAAGAATTAGGGGCTGGGGAGTTGGCTCAGTGGTAGAGTGCTTGCATCGCATGCATGAGGCTCTGGGTTTGATTCCTTAGCTCCACATAAGCAGAAAAAAGCCCAAAGTGGCACTGTGGCTCAAGTGGTAGGGTGCTAGCCTTGAGCGGGACAGCGCCCAGGCCCAGAGTTCAGCCCCACGACCAACCAAAAAAAAAAAAAAGAAGAAGAAGAAAAAAGAACTAGATGTTACTGCTAGCCCTGTGAGGCATGTGTTTTCTCTAAGGTATCTCTTATGCATAAAGAGAATGAGAAAGAAAGAAAGAAAGAAAGAAAGAAAGAAAGAAAGAAAGAAAGAAAGAAAGAAAGAAAGAAAGAAAGAAAGAAAGAAAGAAAGAAAGAAAGAAAGAAAGAAAGAAAGAAAGAAAGAAAGAAAGAACAAGTGAGGTCAGTTCAGTAATTCCTAGTTCCTTTAAAAACAATTTTCAAAGGCAGCTGCTGTTATACTCCTAGTTACTCAGGAGGCTGAAATCTGAGGATTGAAGTTTAAAGCCAGAATAAGTAGAAAAGTCCGCAAGATTCTTATCATCAATTAGCTAGCAAAAACTACAAGTGGAGGTGTGACTCAAATGGTAGAGCACCAGCCTTGAGTGATAAAGCCAAATGAGAGCATAAGGCTCTCAGATTATGACTGAATACTGGCACACACACACACACACACACACACACACACACACAAAATATTTTTTTCAAAAAAATAGAAAAAAATGTGACAAATATATTATGATTAATCCCTAAAACTTTTATTAGTCAATTCTGTAAATTTCATGTTAAGTTTATTATCTGCAGAATCAAGTTCTTGATCTTGTCATTTGTTAGACTGAGATTTAAAAAAGATGAATGGTGACTGGGAATGTAGTTCAGTTATGGAAGACTTGCCTAACAGGTATGAGGGCCTGGGGCTGGTTCCAAGCACCACCAAAAAAGAAAAAGAGATAAAAAGATGATACAGATAGACAGGTGGACCGACAGCTGAATGAGGATGACCTCTGAGAAAAGTATAGGGCAGAAACTATCAAGAAGCTCTTAGGATGGGCTGGGAAGGTGGCTCAGTGGTAGAGTGCTTGCCTTGCATGCCTGCGGCCCGGGGTTCGATTCCTCAGCACCACATAAGCAAAAAGAAAAAAGCCGGAAGTGGCGCTGTGGCTCAAGTGGTAGAGCGCTAGCCTTGAGCTGAAGAGCTGAGGGACAGCGCCCAGGCCCAGAGTTCAGGCCCCACGACCAGACCCCCCCCCCAAAAAGAAGAAGCTCTTAGGATGTTATTTTGGTTAATTTCCCTCCTATATGCTAATCTAATCTTTTTAAGGATTGTTTTGCACAGTATCAGAGTGTGGCTTGTCGAGATTTCATCTCTATTTACCTTTTAACAGAGAACAGCATATAAAATAACTGAATTTAAAACTCTCTGAGGAAGATCAAAGCTTGCTCATTCTGTAAAGGGTAATAATGCCCTAGTACTAATTTTTTACTCCCAATCCAGCATCTGGGCTGGGCCCAGCTATAAGAGGAAGTGCATTTCTCATAGATGAAAGAAGAAATCATTGTCCTGTCTAAAAATAGCATCGTGTTTCCACAGCCGGAGGTGGGATTAAACAGTAGTTGTCTAGGAAAAGAGACAATAATTGACTGTGGCTGTTTTCTCTGCAAGGCCCAGCCCAGGTGGTGAAAGTTAAGCATCATCGTTGAGATAAGCCCTAAAGTAGTCTGCCTCCACATCTCTTTGGCTCTTCTGCAAATGTCTTCTCCGGGTGTTGAGCCGTGGACAGACAAAATCCAGGCCCACTCACTAGGAAGAGAAAGGGTGATCACTCTGACCCTGAGTGAGCTGCTTAGCCAAAGAAGAAAACTATCAGGCTGTTAAAACTCAGGTGGCTGTTTCTGTAATGGGCCCAAATAGAGACTTGAAGAGAATCTGCCAAGTGGCTCGAATTGGGGAGGTTGGAAGACAGAGGAGGATCCTTCTACTTTTGCATGAACCAGACAAAGTGAGCAGTCTCCTTTCCTTGATCATGAGTAGCAGGAAAACTTAGCTTTCTGGTTTTCCTTGTATTGGAGGTATGATCTGAGCCTTTCTGTTCCTGAGGTTTCCCTCGGGTTCACCACACTTAATGCAAAGGAAAGAATGCATATGAGCAGAGTTCCCACTGATGCAGGATCGCTGGGGTGGAACCAGACGGCTAATAGCCTTGGAAAAAGTCTCTGGAGCCTCATGGATGCATGGGGGTTCTCACTCCAGACACTCACCTGCTTTCTGAAGGTGGGACAATTGATGACCTGAGTCTGTGTTTCCTCAGCTTAGAAGGGAGATAGTGTTCCCTGCTTTTAATCCATGACATTCCCAGGCAATCCTCCACCAGCCACCACTATGTGCATGTGACAAACCTTGCACACAGTGTCCCAACAGCCCATCTCCACATTTATTCTGGTCGACAGGGCACTGGGAGGTTACCTGATTGCTGGAAAGTGTCTGCCTTTAGTCCTTTTGTTGATGGTCTTTATTCTTCTTCAACCAAGCATTTCTTGGTTAACTACTCTTCATATACCTGTCCTCACACAAACCACTCCACAACCACTAGACTCGAGAGCAGTATATATCCAGAAGACATTCTAGAATTTAGCTCCTTTATAACACCTTTTCTTTTAATAAGTTAGAATGCATAGTGGCTAAAAGTCTTGAAGGAGGAAGTCTTAGCCAGCAAGTTCATAAATCTTATTCATAAATAAATCCTTACATAAATCTTATTCAAAACATCGATCATTAGTAATGTTCAGTTTATTTTGTTTTTGTTTGAGACTGGGAACGAAACTCCATATCTGAAACTCTCATTCAGTGGCTGGTGTTCTACCACCCCTTAAAAGTAACTTGGGAGTTGGAAGGTTACTTTTAATATGGTATCTGAAGAGTTTTCAAAATAGGTTTTTACGTACTGTACAATGTTAATACATGACCCAGCCACCTATCCAATAATGCCATGTAACTATTATGCAGTGATTATAATGTCATCTGTAGTTTCTCAGTTTGTCTTATGCAAAAATTGGGTCAACAGGCCTTCAGATAAGAGTTTAGGATAAAAGAAAATTGAGACTTTGTTGCTTCCATCAATTGAGCCTGTGACTTCCAAAACCAGGGGCTGCTACGTAATCCTAATGGATTGACTTCCAGAATTCCTTGGATTTGTCCTGCTGGTCTAGTCTCTCGAGGGCTTAGCTGGATCCCTGCAGATAGATATTATGGTTTACATACAGTAATTCCACTTAGTCCAGCTGTGAATTTAAGTCTATTGTATTAATGCATTGAAAGGCAGCCTTGCCTTGGCCATGGAAGCTGAGCCTGTCTTCCAGACAAATTTAACAGAATATCAAGGATTTTCAATTCATTGGTTGAGTGGCCCTTGGTGAAGCAGGCGCCCAGGCCACTCATTGTCTATAGTTCCTCCTGCTCCTTCCAAATGGGGCAAATCAAGAGATTCCATGTGTTGTCGTTAATGAGCCAGCTTTGGTGGGGGCTTTGTTCTTAAATGGGGGCTTTATCTTATCCCTGCTGGTTAAGCCCCTCCATGTACCCCTCACCTGTCATAACTGTCATACATTTAATTCATCACTCGGGTGGAGGGGAGCTTGCTGATCGTGTGATGAGATCGGAGGAAGCTGACAGGAAGCCACTGGTTAAACAGCCTGGGAACTCCACCATCAAGGATGAGGACTCAGTGTTAGCAGATTTTTAAATAAGATTTTAACTAATGAGGAGGCACTTTTGAATGACGTGTTTACTTTGGGGAGTTCAAATTAAAAATGGTAATGGGTATTTTTAAATGATAGTGTCTTGTTCCTCCTTTATACAATTTTTAAGATTATTTTTTTCTGCCGGGCGCTGGTGGCTCACGCCTGTAATCCTAGCTACTCAGGAGGCTGAGATCTGAGGATCGCGGTTCAAAGCCAGCCCGGGCAGGAAAGACCGTGAGACTCCTATCTCCAATAAACCACCAGAAAAAACCAGAAGTGGCGCTGTAGCTCAAGTGGTAGAGCGCTCGCCTTGAGCTGAAGAGCTGAGGGACAGCGCCCAGGCCCAGAGTTCAAGCCCCACGACCGACAAAAAAAAGATTATTTTTTTCTGATTATAAAAATAAGATCCATTCTCCAAGATTTGGAAAATACTGCTACTCAGGAGGCTGAGTTCTGTGGGTCAAAGTTCAAAGCCAGCACAGGCAGAAAAGTTAATGAAACTCTTAACCTTCATATCACACACACACACAGAAACTCTTAACCACACACACACACACACACACACACACACACACACACACACACACACACACACACACACACACACACACACACACACACACACACACACACACACACACACACACACACACACACACACACACACACACACACACACACACACACACACACACACACACAGAACTGGAGCTATGGCTCAAGTTCCAGCCTGGAGCAAAAAAGCTAAGCTAAGCACCCTAGATAACACCAAGGCCCTGAGTTCAAGATTCAGTACCAGTATTGTGCACTCATCTCCAGTTATCCAATTATTTTCCTCAAAGATACCATTTACTTTTAGTCTCTTTTGTAGCACTCCATATGTGTATCTGTGTGCAGTATATATAATCCCCTTCCTTCCTTTTCAAATAAATTATAGTTATCTGGTAAAGCACTCATTAAAACTTAGATTTATAGAACCCTCTCCCAGTTCAACTCATGTACTTTTAAAAAACTTGATTAAACTCCAGAACCACTCATAGTCATCCAACTGAATGCTGCCTGTAACCAGGCTGCACCGTTGGGGGTTTGGAAGATATGAGCAACCTTGTCCGGATACAGGGCCCATGGAGAAACCGTTCCAACTCTTCATGCTGTGACAAACTCATTTCACTTCCTACACAGAGAAGACAAGCAGACATTTCCTTTTCCCACATAGGAAAATTAAAACTTTATCTTGCTCTTATCCCTTCTATTTTGTTTTCTGATACAAAAAAGAGACTAGAGCCTGGCACTGGTGGCTTACGTCTGTTATCCTAGCTACTCAGGAGGCTGAGATCTGAGGATTGTGGTTCAAAGCCAGCCCAGGCAGGAAAGTCCGTGAACTCTTATAAACCACTAGAAAATCGGAAGTGGCACTGTGGCTCAAGTGGTAGAGCGCTATCCTTGAGCTGAAGAGCTCAGGAACAGTGCTCAGGCCCAGACTTCAAGCCCCATGACTGACACCCTCCCCCCCCCAAAAAAAAAAGCAAGAAAGAAAAGAAGGAAGAAAGAACTATAGGGGCTTTTTTTGTTGTTCCATTCCTGGGGCTTGAACTCAGGGTCTGGGCGCTGTTCCTGAACTTCTTTGCTCAAGGCTAGCATTCTACTACTTGAGCCACAGCTCTATTCCTGGCTTTTTTGGTTTTAGTTTAGTGAAGGTAAGAGTCTCACAGACTTTCATACCCAGGCTGGAAAGACTGTGGGCTCTTTTAACATCTAAAATCTATCAAGTGTTTGGTAGCTTAGCACAAGCTCAAATCAATTAGAAAACAACACAAAGCTGAGAACAAATTCAGTAACTCAATTTACAGGACTCCCAATAACATCTAAGTTAAAAATAAATAAAAGGACCAGATATGGAGCTACATGCCTACAATCCTAGCTACTCAGGAGGTGGAAGTAGGAGGATCGCAGTCAGAGGCAGGCCATGGCAAAAGTGAGAGACCCTATCTGGGGGAAATAAAAACCTACAGCAAAAAGGCCTGAGAGTGTGGTTCAATGGTCGATCCCTTGTCTAGCAAACATGAGGCCTTGAATTCAAACCCTACTACCACCAAAATGAACATATTGTTCCTAAGTAAGCTGCCTTAAGATGGAAAACTTCAAAAAAAATCAACCAAGATTTTCAAAATTATTTATAGGCTTGTGCAACTCCACAGTGTCAATCAGAGTTAAAAAATGGGAGGCTGGGAGAGAGTGAGGGAAAGGGTGACAGTGTCCCAAGAGAAATATATTCCACCTGACTTATGTAACTGTTGGAACCCTTCTGTACATCACCTTTATAATAACAATTTTCATAATTTTAAGGAGTTTAAAAATGGAAGCATCTTTGGAATTTAAGGAAAACATTACAGACTTCCCTCACTCCCCCCCTTACAGTAGATACTTCAAATGTCCTTTTATAGCTAATCACAGAAATCAAGCAAGCAGAATCTGAGAAGGCAAAGAAAAGCCCTGTTTGTGAATTCAGATGACAGGGAGTTAGTTGTATTCCTTTTTCTACCATTTGGCAACACTGTGCACTGCTCAGATACCAGGAAGAAAGAGACATGAGCATCTCAGATACTCTAAATGACACACGTGCCGAACACGTGGAAGGTAAATCCCCTAATTCAGTTCATTCTTCCAGCATTCTCTGGCAGACAGCCAAGCTAAATATTTCAGCTGGGTAAAAAAAAAAAGCACTCATGCCCTTCACTCCTCATGGTTGCCTGACTACAGGGGAAGGGTCTGCCCCAGTGAAGGGGAAGAAAGCAGAGACCTGCCCTCTCGCACCTTCTGGGGTTTCTTGATCTTAAAACATCTCTCTCAATTCTTTATGGACTGTCATTGGGTTAACTGATGCCAGAAAGAAGAAAATTTGAAAACTAGACAATGCAGTTCCTTCCTCTTCCATCCACCACCTCGCCCTCTATGTGTTTCTCACGATTATTCCTTCAGACTTCCTCAGTGACTCATTTTCTTTCTGTCCCTGGCATGTTTTGTTAAGCTCAGTCAGTTTGCAAAGTTACCTTTGGTCAACTGAAAGACACAGCATATGGACCGGCGAGCGGGTGTGTCAGATGGAGATTACAGTTAATTGAAATTTATGACAAAACTGCTGACTTCATTAAGACTAATTAGAGGAACAAGATTGGGAATCAGCATTCAGATACCCCTTTCTAATTGTTTTAGCCGTTTCTCTTTTACATAAAAGATAGGACATCTTTAGTAGTTATAGAAGACTATAAAAGGATCACAATACAGTTTTGCATGTGTGTGTGTGTCACAAGATTTGCTTACAACTGGAATTGGGAATGCAATCAATGACCACAGACCATTCTAATGGACTATTCTGTGTGTTTGTGTATATATGCATGCGCGCATGTGTGCATTTGTGTTTTATCCTAGATCCTTTTCTCATATCATTTTTCTTTCCAAACTTCTCAAGTAGCTGAATAATAATAGCCATATAATATTTCTGTAAGTTTGAATACTCAACCCATTTCCAGTTTATTATGACTATATACAATATTATAATCAAATATGCCTATATGACTTTGCTACTTCCTGTGGGTTATTTTCACGTGGATGCATACTTATAATACAATCATTTAACCAAAGTTTATAAATCTTTAAGGTCCTTTGTCAGATTGTTTTCTGAAAAGCTACATGGACAAAGTATAGTTTAAGAATTAATTATCATCCTTTTTATAAATATCGGTGATAGCATTAATTTGTGGATAATTATCCTAGCATAGTGCTTCTAACTTTGGCTTATTTGAGAAACTCATTGGGCTCTAACTGTGTGCTAGCCTTTATGCCATACCCCAAAGAGTAACTTTTGTTGCCTTCAAATATTACTCTTTAAGATGATCTCAGCCAAACATCCAGGATATTTCCTTGAGCAAACATGATTCATAATGACCTGCTTGAATCAGTTACATTAAGAATGCCTATTGTCATCCATTCAGGTTCTAATTTAGAATGATCAACAAAACATTAAGCACCTGAAGATGAAGCTGACCTACTGTGAGCAGAGTATAGACATTGAAGTTAATTTTCTGAGACTAAGTATTGCTTTGTTTCTTACCTGTCCACACTCCTGGGGTGATTTCCTTCCCAAGTCACAAGATTTGCTCACAACTAGAATTTAGAATGCAATCAGTGACCACAGCCCATTCTAACTATTCTGAGTTCAGGATTTATGTGCTTGGTCTCCTTGCCCCAGATCTTACTTAAGAAGCAGATTCTCTATTATCAATCCAAATTGTTCCACAATCTCCATAAAGTGCGTTGCTAGGAGGCATTAAGGAAGATGATATTTTGGCTATAAATAATATCCAGAAGGTGGCACCGATTTAGTACAGCAGTGGTCCCCAAACACTGCAGCACACTGCAGTCACCCGAGGACCTTTATAAATCGTGACTCCCATGGGCTCCCACTCCACTCCAGTGCTCTCACTGATATGAGATGAAATGTGGACATCGATATCTTAAAAGTCTCCAGGTCATTCTGTTGTGCAGCTAAATCTGAGAGCTATTGCAAACATTCCTGGGACGGATTTTAATACTCTAATCTCAATGTGCTCCATTTTCAGATGTCTTTGCTTAGGCTCCCGTATCCACATCTATTATGCGAAAAAGTCCTCCCTAACTTTTTAGCTATTTCTTTGTGAGGAAGAAAAAAGAGAGGAGAGGAGAGAAAGGTAAAATTCACTTTGCAGACAAGAACAATATTATTCTGCAAAGTTATTTGGGGAAGAAATGTATAGGCCTTAAGCACTATTCTAGATTGTAACTAAAGGAACTCTGGATATTAAGATCTTCCTGTCAAATAGTAGCCTCTAACTAGCTATAAGGCTTTTATTCTTTGTCATAGAATAGGGAAGAGGGGGAGGAAGAGGAAGAAAAAGAAGAGTGGGAGGAGGGGAGAGATAGAGAGAGAGAAAGAGAGAGAACCAATTCTCTCTTCCTCCCTCCCCATTAGTCCCACAGTTAGTTTTATCCTCTATGATCCAGTTCTAATAAAACTCAAGGCCAGCTAACCATATTGTCGCATGTCCCATTTGGGAGGTTCAGCCCAGATGTGAGTGTGGCTTCTCCTGCTGGCTGTGGTACTGCCTGCGTGGGGGAGCTTCGGGACAACCTCTATAACCATTTATGTCCTGAGCCCCTGGTAAATGAGAACAGAAACATGGTGGGATGGATTTAGTTGTTCTCAGGAAAGAGGATGGTTTCAATCCTCCTCATCCCACACAGACTTCCAGGGGTGCTTTGAAGGGAACATTATGCCAGCAGGCCTTTGAGCTTCCCCGGAAGTCACAGCCTGTGTTGTGTACAGATTTCACTCTGGTGGGTCTGGGAGGAGGAAGTAGTGATGTTAGGAGGGAAGAGAAGGGATGACAACTGGCTGCTGGCTGCTCCTTCCCCACAAGGCAAGCAAGGGGCTTTATAACTCTGTGTGCTTCAAGTACACGGATGGCATGGATCCAGCAGTAAGAGGGTGAAGGGACACTGTCAATCCTGTAACAGTGCTCAGAACACTACTGGGTTGTTTCTTCAGTTTTAGAAATGTTCTAAAAATGCATGAGCCATTACTTTCTTTTCCATGTCCTTGGAATAGTATTGAAGACCTATTGTTTTCATTTATCATTTTTTTTTGCCCAGATAAAAGGTGGCTAGGTATTTTATTATTTAAAAGTTATGTGTGATTGTGAGGTTTGTGTGAGAAGGGAAAAGAATATCAACATGTATATTTTTGAGATCGAGATCAGGTGACTATACATGGAACCAGAGGCCTATGAGAAAGGTCTGGTTCTGGTATTGGCCTTAAGGTATGTCATCTGAATATCATCTGAGACCCTTGAGGCCTAGATATGGCTTCCAATTCTGAGTTTTTCAGATTTGGGAGACATAATGTTGGCATGCATATGCTTGGTAAGGTGTTCTTTAAACGTCATGTTTCAGCAGCAGGAAACTGCATACAGGTTGACACCACAACGAGGCGGATAGCAGTCTCTGCCGCTGTGGGCGCTGGAAGGCAGGGAAGACCACAGGAAAGCTGTGATTCAGAATGTCAGCTTTGGTGGCTTGGGAGGTGATAGAAACTGCAGAGGAGCAAAACTGGAAATGGAGTCATTCATTACAGGGTCATTGAAGTAGCTTCGTAGTAAGAGGTGCTCTGTGATAGTAGGACTAAAAAGTGAAACAACCTGGAATGTTCAGAGCTTTTTGAATGTGGGAATTGCAGATAATTAATTGTGGGCCTTTGTTACTGGGGGAGCAAAGAAAATGAAAGTCATTCTCTTTGACTATAATGAAGAAAGTTTGCTAAACATTGTCATTTTCCATGAATTTCAGACTCAGAGGATGCATTTCTCACAGTATTCTCTATAATCTTTCTAAAAATTTTTATTGTAAAAGTGATGTACAGAGGGGTTGCAGTTATATAATTAATGAATACATTTCTTTTTGAACAGTGTTATCCCCCTCCTTCATTTTCTCCTGTTACCAACCAAGTTGTAAAGTTCATTTCCAACAGAATGTTCTCTATAATACCTTGAAAATACTTTATGGCTGGGTGTAGTTCAGTGGTAGACTGTGTTCTTAGCATGCATGAGACTCTGGGTTCAATTGTCAGTCCCCCAAAAGAAACTAGGAATGCATGTTTGATCCTTGACTATATTCTATGTCAGTTAGAAATGATGTAGACATTGGAGAATGTTCACAGTAGTAAGAGACATAGAATTATAAAATGCTATTGGTAATATATGATTCCCATATTTGATGCTAGAATCTATACTAAATGGCTCACAATGACTTTTTGTTAAGACTTACTTGGTGGCAAGAAATAAAAAGCCCATCTAGACCATGTCAGGTATACAGCTTTCTGTTTGGGATTTATGAATAAGGCACACCAGATAATTTCATGGGCATCTATGGGCAAATGCAGTAAAGCTGCCTCTTGGGCTCTGAAACCACAAGTTGGAAAGACAGTGGTTTTCTTCTTCACTCAGGGACCATGTTTTGATTTTGAGTTCTCTTTTAATCCATTTTCCCTGTTTATTTTTTGCCCATCACCAAACCTGATGCTTTTTTGATCAGAACTCCTCGTCTTTGCTTTTCATGTTAAATGTTGAGGGACCTGACTGGTGCCATTTATCTGGGGATACCCCCTTCCCAGCAGGCTCACCACTATCACCTGGCCCTAGTTTATCTATGTGGTATTCATATTTCAGGAACTGCCAATGCCTCTGTGTGTGTGTGCGCGCGTGCGTACGTGCATGTGTGCGTGCGTGCGGCCTCTCCTGTAAGGACTGGCTTTTAACTGTGATCCTCATCTCAGCTTCCTGGGTAGCTAAGATTATAGACATGAGCCACTAACACTTGCATAAAGTGTTTCTGCATAAAGATACTGTGTACTGCAGCCAGGGAGAAATACAGAAGGCCTTGGCCTGACACAAAACATGGGCAAACTGACATACATTGAGGGGTGTGTGTGAATCTGATTTTGTAATATACATGTATATATAATTTAAGATTTGTATTTATTATTTCTATCTTTGGTTTAACTTTGTATAATTTTTAAACTATTGATCCCCAAAGCATCAGTACTATTGATTATCAGTCAAAGTGGGGGAAATATTAATCGTGATTGTTGAAAAAGAACTTAGTTTTTATGATTAATATTTACTATATTAACATATCTCATACTTAGAGGTTTTCTCTAAAACTAAACTTTTATAAGTGAATCCATGTTTGAAAAAAAGAACGATTTCCATTAGCCTTCATTTTTTACAGCAAAACACTTTCAAAAAAAAAAGAGAAACCAAACACCATTTTCTGTACTAAATTAGATTTCTAGGAACTAAAGTAAGATTTTAGCTCTGACTCTTTACCAATTATTTATACTTTAAAAACAACTGGGTTTTTATTCCCAGTGACCTGTGTTATTCAAAATAAGGATATGATACTTGGCAACAATGGATTCCTTGGAAATCCAAGAGATAAAACACAGCCTTAGATAAAACACAGCCTTATATTAACCATAAATGTCTCTGGCTTTAAGTCTTTTTTCACTAGCCCCGGCAGGCCACTGTGTTTGTTTTTCAGTTTTAACTGAGGCTTTTATTAGTATCAGATGCTCCTCAGGACTTCCAGTGGAAAGAGACACAGGCCCTTAATTGAATATAGACAGTATCTGTTTAGGTAGAGTTACAGAAAGTTGCCTCAATTCCTTACCTTACTCTTGGTCCAAAAGTTAAGGGACTTGACATAAGACTGTCATTAAAAATCCCTATAGGAGCCGGGTGCTGGTGGCTCACACCTGTAATCCTAGCTACTCAGGAGGCTGAGATCTGAGGATCGCGGTTCAAAGCCAGCCCGGGCAGGAGAGACGGTGAGACTCCTATCTCCAATAAACCACCAGATAACCGGAAGTGGCGCTGTAGCTCAAGTGGTAGAGCGCTAGCCTTGAGCTGAAGAGCTGAGGGACAGCGCCCAGGCCCAGAGTTCAAGCCCCACGACCGACAAAAAAAAAAAATCCCTATAGGTAAAATTAAGCTGAAAGTTTATAAAACATATTATCTTTAAGGGTAGGGATATCATATAGTACTAATATTCAATAATAAACAAATATTAAATAGTATCACTTTATGTGAAGAAAAAAATACTGCTGTGAAAACTTTAGATCTCAAATCATCATTCTCTGTAAAGTCACTCAGCATTGGGTAGCATTGTTTGTATCTACATTACTCTTCCATTTTTACAATGCATGAGGAGCTGAAACTTTACACACTAATAAAGAACAATGATATTTGTCTCTGAACAGTTCAAAACTCCATAGCACTACAAACAATAATCCAAGTTAGATTCATTAGGTCTGAATTACTAGTCTATCAGGAAGTCAATGTTCAGTAAAATGTAACTTTAGGCTACAATATTTTAAGATGTAGAACTCTATTTCATACATACAAATAGATTCTATACAAAATCGTTGCATAACTTATCTTCATCCTAAACTGCCCTACACATCCTAAAACAATTTTGCCATACGAATTATCAGCCCACTAAGTAGCAAGGAGTTTATCTTGTTCATTGCTGTAGTTAATCCTAATTATGAAGGTAGAGTAGCTGGGAAGGGGAAAAAGGTCCAAAGCCAAGCAGGGGAAACTTCTTTTAGGAAAAAGTCTCAGATATGCATATAAGTGAGAATGGATAAAAGCAGAACACATAAGGACTGTGTGAACCACTGTTACCTGCAGCATCGATGGTGTTTGCTTTTTAGCAGGTGGACTTGGCATCAAAGGATAGCTTCTTCTTTCTCCCAAACATTGCATATTTTTCTACATGTGTCTTCTGTCTTGGAACTTTATTTTTTTTTGTCAGTGGTGGGTCTTGAACTCTGGACCTGGGCACTGTCCCTCAGCTCTTCAGCTCAAGATTGGCGCTCTGCCACTTGAACCACAGCGCCATTTCAGGTTTTCGGGTGGTTTATTGGAGATAAGAGTTTCACGGACTTTCCTGCCCTGGTTGACTTTGAACCTCCATCCTTAGATCTCAGCTTTCTGAGTAACTAGAATTACAGGCATGAGCCACCAGTGCCCGGCTGCCTTGGAATTTTTTGTTGTGGTGGTTGTGGTTTGTTTTCTTTTGCTACTAATATTGGGACTTGAACTCAGGGCCTTGTGCCCTCTCATTGTATTCTACCACTTGATTCAACACTTCCATTTCGGGCTTTTTGCTGGTTAATTGGAGATAAGAGTCTCATGAACTTTTCTGCCTGGGCTCTCTCTGAACTGTGATCCCTAGATCTCAGACTCCTGAGTAGATAGGATTACAGGTGTGAGCCCCAGCACCTGGCTGCCTTGGAATATTTGGAAAGCACTATGTCCATGGGCTGCATGGCAGGATGCTTTCTCTAGAAAAAGAGAACATACCTTGAGAGCCACTACCCTTCACTCCCAGATGGACCTGAGAGACTATTTTTCATCCAAATATTTATCATCACATTAATCAATCATTCATCTACTACCAAGCAGGCACTGTGCCGAGTTCAGGTTTGCAGAGATGCCCTTGGTGGCCCACAGCCTGCAAGGTAGATCATACAGACAGATGCTATTCAATAGAACCTAACACTGACCATCAACTAGCCACTCTCTAACCCAGGTCTATCTGTTCACTGTAGGTTATAGCTTATTGGGACTTCTGAATTGAAAATGCTTCTGAAAGCGGTGGCGATTGTGGCGCAAGCCTGTATTCCCAGCACAAATTGAGAGCAGTGCAATTTGAGGCTAGGCGGGGCAAAAAACTGAGCCCTTAGTTTAATCTACAAGCTGGCCATCATGGCATATATCTGGAAGGCTATGGTGTGCGGATCACTGTCTGAAACCAGTCGTAGGAAAAAGCATGGACTTTAATCTGAAAATTAGCCAAACTAAAAGGGCTTGAGGTTTGAGACATGGATCAACTGGTAGAATGCCAGCCTAGCAAGCCTGAGGCCCTCACTTCAAACCTTGAACTGCCTAAAGAAATATTTCCAAGAATACCCCAAATCATCTAACTGGATTGTGAATTTAATATGCATATTTCACCCATAAAAGTGTTTTACAAAAACCTCTCTTTTAGAGGCTGGAGGAACATTATCACCAGAGAAACTTGCTTCAAACCCAGCAGAACCTTTTTAAATTAATGAAAGTAGGTGTTCACAAAATAGAGATCAGTAAGGAAATAAAGCTGTGATTTGTTTAAATCTATTCTGGGTAACACAGCAAGACAAATTGGTGTCA
Organism: Dipodomys merriami; assembly: GCF_024711535.1. NCBI lineage: Eukaryota > Metazoa > Chordata > Mammalia > Rodentia > Heteromyidae > Dipodomys > Dipodomys merriami. The sequence continues at coordinate 34,548,195 of NW_027206401.1, read as the reverse complement.
CTATCAGAGGCGGTGAAAGCTTGGAGAACATTGAGTTAAGCAGAGAGGTACCTGCGATTAGTTCTTTCTTGCTGGGAACCTGTGTTTACTTTTTTGTGCTGGTATTTATACTAGTTAATGTGTTGCACCAGATAAATCTGCTTCCTGGGTTCATCTTTCAGCTTGAGCTCCTCTCTCCAGCTGACAAATGGCTGCAGTTTGACAGAGTTTATCAGTGGAGCCCCTGCTAGGTGCCATCAGCCACTTGTTCAGATGACCACAGAGAAAAAGTGAGTTATCTGCAGTTTTTCCTAGGTCCTCCGTGCAGAGGAGGGAGAGCACTGTACTCAGCGACAGATGCAGATGCGGGAGCAGAGTTTTGCCTCCAAACCCTGAAGGTTTCATCTCCACATGGGCTTCCTAATCATTTTCTAATGATCACCAAAAAAATTGCAGCCTATGAGACACAACTGTCAATGTCATCAAAAGACCAAAGTTACACCTATTTGGTGGTTGTTGGCATCTTTTTTAGGGTGCTGAAAGGGCTTTATATTTGCTGGCACTGGAAAATTGTGTTTCTCAAAATGACTTCAGTCACAAGACTGGTTCTTTTGATAGGGCAAGAAAAAAAAGCTGGTGAAGCCTTCTCCCTGTCTATTTAGCTTTTATTTCCTTTAATATATTTTCAATCCATGTATTAATTGTATACATTAATGAGTATCATTGTGATATCTCTTAAGTTTACATGATGTATTTTGGTTGTTTCAACTTAACTTTCATCTGTATGGATACAAAGTTGTTAAACTGGTTGAAGGCTTCTATTAGCACTTTATGGATCTCTAGAATTTGACGTTTTATTTTGTAAATTACTTTAATGCGTTAAATATACTCTCTAATATACTAGTTGCCCAGTCCAGCAATTATAAACTCAAGACCTGGGTGTGCCAGATACTGGTGGCTCACATCTTGTAATCTTAGCTAGTCAGGAGGCTGACATCTGAGGATCATGGTTTGAAGCCAGTCTGGGGAGAAAAATCCCCCCCCCAAAATCTTACCTCCAACAAAAAACCAGAAATGAAGGCATGGTTCAAATGATAGAGCATCAGCCTTGAGTGAAAAGCTGAAAGAGAGCACCCCAGGTCCAGCACACATGTGCATGCACACACATACACGTACATACACATATATACATACAAGACAAGAAAGAAAGAACTGGATTGTTTATAGTTGTACCCCACCCACCCCTGACAATCTTGAAGCAATGCCCCAAAGCCTATAATTACATCTGTAGGTATTTTATATATAGCATATCTAAATTTTTAAGGGTTTTTTTACTGTGATTGTAAAGGTGATGTACAGAGGGTCTGAAGTTAAAGTATTATTGACTATTGGAATTCATTGTAAATCATATGTATTTTAAGGAAAAATTGTTACACACTCATTAGGATATAAAGTAGAGAAGTTAATTGGTTTGAATGCAGCCTTCCATTCTACTGCTCCATTCCTCAACTTCCTTCTTTCTCCTTTTGAATACATAGTTCTATAAAGACTTTTTCTCCAGCACTAAAAACATAATCCCTGGCCTGAGGATGGATATGACTCAGTGGTTAAATGTTTGATTCATCTGTGCAGAAGTCCTGGATTTGATCCCTCACACCAAGAAATAAATAAATCCATAAATAGGTCTATTTAGTTTTTACATATGCAAGTCAAGAAGACTGAATTACAAAGATTTACTCCCCTCATAGATTCTAGCAGAAAAGCAGGCACACATGCAAGCAACTGGCATGACAAGCTCCGATGTGTTTAGGTGGGATTCTATCCTTTGGGTGGCCAGGTGGGGCTGACTGCTTTTCTCTGCCCAACTGGTGTTGGCAGACAATTGGCAGAACATCAGCTCTAAATGGAATCACTGAGGCATGTACTCCCGCACAAACAAGCACATGCAGATTTGGCAGCCAGCAGGGATCTGGCAGTTGGATCCTAAAAGTGCCCCGTGCCACTTGTTGAGCCTAATGCAAAAGCGTGGTTTAATCACGGACATGCCCATGAGCATGATTAGCTGTTAACCGATTAGTGACCTGGATGAAGCCTTCGGAGTTATTGATTTGAACACAGCCTTCTGCCCTGCCTCCCCCCAACCCCAACAACACACCCTCCCGCCTTCTCTTTTGGAGCTCTGAGGAGGATGAGACCAGATGGGAGGGAAAGAAAACTGAAGAGATCCCGCAGGAAGTAGGTCAGGTACTTGGGAGATTAGACTGGCTCGCCTCATCCCTGAATGCAGGAGTCGTGGACAAGTTGAATACAATTAGGAGGAATTAGAACATCAGCAAGTAGCTGGGATTTGCCAGATTTAATTGTCTATTGTCAGGAGCAAGCTCTCCTCCAAAGGATCCTGGCGGCCAGCTACCTCCTAATACTTTTAATGGACTGCCATTGTGGGCTTAGCTCTCCTACCGACAGCGCCAGTTCTTTTCAAAGGAGAGGCAGGAAAAGCCCTGGGCTGTTACTTTCTCCATGATTGGTTGCATTGTGGGGTAATGCTGTGTTGCCCTTCAGGCCTCCAGGGTGCACCTTCAGGGGGTTGGGGGTGGGGGGATGCCTATTGAACGTCACCAAACATCCCACTTCCCCAGGGAGTACTTTCAGGAAACAATGAGCTGAAGATGGAGACAGATAAGTCAGGGCCCGTGGCTTCACCATCTTCCTGTTAAAAGGGGGCTCATTATTCACAGTCCTCTGTGGAGAGTTTCTCCAAAGATAAGGTGTCTTTTAAGCTGTGGCTTGTTGTAATACCTTTGCCTTCTCTTTCCTCCAGCATCTCGGGTAGAAGAGGAGGAATTGAAAGGACTTTTCTACAGGCAATACCTGTGTTTTGATTTTTAAAATATTCACCTTTAACCCCAGTTCACATTTAAAAGGCTTTACTCTTAAGATATGCTGGTTCTCTCCCAGTCCAACTGGGACTTGGGGATCCAATGTAGAGCTCTGGGATTAAGGGTCCATCTGAGCCCCAGTTTTCTTGGGAGCCAAGGGAGCAGCCAGCCCTGAAATGCTCAGCACCTCACATCCCAGGTACGAGGTTTTGGTTAAGATCAGTTACAGTACGGAAGGCCAAAAGAAAGTGCTTTCTTTCTAAACTTTTTGATCCCTGGTCCTCAGATTTTTGTTTGTTTTGGTGCCCATACCGGAGTTTGAACTCAGGGCCTTGCACTCTCCTGTTCAAAGCTGGCACTTTACCAGCAACTTTTTGCTTTTTAATTGGAGCTAAGTTTGTGAGACTTTTGACCACCCACTGGCTTGAAATTGCCATCAGTTTTCTTGGTCCTCGGTTTTCTTAGCAGGAAAATGGGGTGAAGTTCTGGATTTGTGATCTTCTGTATGCAGTATGTGTGTGTGTGTGTGTGTGTGTGTGTGTGTGTACGCATGATCACAGTATTAACAATTTTAATTTTGTCTATTCCTTCCTAACTCCCCTGCACATGCACACGCACACATTAAGCTTCTATAGCCTTGAATCTTTCTTAAAAGGATGTGAAGAAGCCTATAATCCTAGCTACTCAGGATGCTGTGATCTGAGGATCACAGTTTGAAGCCAGCTTGGGCAGGAAATTCTGTGAGACTTATCTCCAATGAACTATCAAAAGGAAAAAGAGAAAGGAAGTGGAGCTGTATCAAGTGGTAGAGCACTAGCCTTGGGGGGAAGGGGCACAGCAGTGGGAGTTAAGCCCAGGGTAATGAGAGGGCCCTGAGTTCAAACCCTAGGACTGGCACCCCCCCCAAAAAAAAAAGTGAAGAAATCATTAGTCTCACTTTTTTTTTTTAAGAGAATAAAGTCATCATCATTCCTTGATCATTTGGTTGGTATTCTGTGTTTTCAGAGAAGCACAGGGACACAGGCTTACCCAAGGACTCCTTTCTTATCCCTGGTGTTGCTAGTCTGGTGTCCTGAGCTGCTTTTCGCTGGTTCTGCTGCTCAGCTAGCTCATCCTTCCCACCTCCTTCCACCCTGTTACTGTACTGGCTTCTCTTTCATCTCTCTCTTCTCTGCAGCCTCCTTGAATGAGGGAAGTGAATATTTGTCCCACAGTTTCCTTGGTAGGGAAACTACTCCCCCCCCCCCCCAAATCCCAAGGAGAAGTAAGAGGAAGCTGCATTTGAAAATGTGCACCTGCCCTGACACTTTCTCCTTGTGAGAACTTGTGCTTTGCCTTTGGTTGTGCACATTTATTCCTTTTTCACCAAACATAGGATTAAAAGATGCCTTGCGGGTTCAAAAATGACCCCCCTTCTCCACATCCTTTCCCACAGCCCTTTTAAAAATCCCTCTCATGTCTGAATACTCACTGTCATAAACACATAATTAGAAAGAAAAATTCACTGGAAGCTCATCTTTGTCCCTTCACAAATGTCATGGAGAATATTATTGTTGCTAGTGCTATTTGTTGAGTTGGTGGGTGTCAACTAAATGAATACTGTACAAATAGGCAAATGATGCATTTTAAGAATGCCAGTGGACCTGTGGCTCATACCTAGATACTCAGGAGGCTGAAATCTGAGGATCCTAGTTCAAAGACATCTCAGGCAGACAAAATTATGAGACTCTTATTTCCAATTAACCACCAAAAAGTTGGAAGTGAAGATGTGACTCAACTGATAGAGGACTACCCTTGAGTGATAAAGTTAATTAAGAATTTGAGGCCCTGAGTTCAAGCCCCAGTACCAGCACATGCATGGGCACGTGCACACACACACACACACCACCACACCATACCTGTCTGATGGGAAGGCCAAAAGGACACAGGTGATTCTTTGAACCCATAGAGCTCAGTCATCGTGTGGGTTTTATAAAGGCCTCCGGAGAGCAGCATAGATCTCATCTTCATTCCTAGACAAGGGACAGTGCTCTACTTTGGCTCTTCAGCATTTTTAATTTTTGTTTCCCTTATTTAAAAAGTTAGAATACTGACCTCATTGCAAACCAATCCCATAGAGATCCTTAGGAACTCCATCCCAAAGTTTAGACCCTAACACTGTTGGTCAAAGTTTGGGGGAGGTGACCTGTGTAGAGACGGAAGCTGTTTTTGTGCTATTTTTAAATTGATTTCATCCATCATTGAAACACACACATATCATACCAGTGACACATGCTGCATTGTAACATAGCATGTGTCACACATACATTCTCTCTCACTCACACACATACTTGCTCTTCTTGTCTGGCATGAAGAGAGAACGGAGGCAGCCGGAAAGCCAAGCCCAGTGATCTGAGTTGAAATGGAGCTGTTAGAGTTTAAAAACCAAGTGTCCCTTCTAGTTCTTCAGCCTGGCTTTGAGACGTGTGGGAGGGCTTCAAAGCCACAGTGCCTTTCTTTTAGGCTCAGGCTTACAGTTGGTCCCCAAATGTTTACCAGCATGAAGATGCCTAACTTGCAGGAAGTGGGAAATGGGTGTGGGGGTGAGGGTGGGTGGCTGGGTAGGGAGTAGGGAGGAGAGGGTGTGGGGGGGGAGTTCTCTTGATGTGGTTAGCCTGTCATTGACCTTGTTTGGGTATAGCAGGAGTTTGAATTAGAAAATGAAAACACATTTCATCTTGAGTATATTTTATCCCATTTTTTACTTTCCTTAGGGAAAAAAAAAAAAGAATGCGTGTCTGTGGCTGTGTGTGTGCGTGCATGCACGTGTGGTTCCCCGTAAGTGGAGTTAGGTCTCCAGATTCGTACTCAGTTTCCCTTCCTGCTACAGGAATCCTTTCCCCCCCTGTGCAGTCATCTGGCTGCCTACATGGCCATTCCCAACCCACCCAAGTGCTGGGAGGGGAAAAAATGGAAAGAAAAAGAAACAAAATCTGCATCAGTAGCTGAAGCTGACTTAAGGTGGGTGTGATGATGCCCTCAAAGAGAATACTAGATCAGGATTGCTACCAAATTTGAGAATTCTGCCTAACGCTGCTTAATTAAGATAACTGATGAGGATTGTTTAAACCGTGGGGAAAAGGGGGGACAATACAGGAACTAAAACTGCACCAACGTATTACTTAGAACAAACATTTTGAGACTTTGGATTGCAGATACTGGCAGCACCACACAGATCTGTCCGCACAGTATAGTGGTGCCGTCATCTCCCAGCTTTAGTCAGCCATCGAGAAGAGCTTCTACTTAGGCCTTCTGGAAAAGTCAGTGAAGTTCACAAGGTCAGGCCTTTTCCCTGCCCTATAGCTCTTCAAACTGGGTGATACCTACATATTACAACAGAAGTCTGCTTCCTTACTTTCAATCCTTCTTCCTTTTCTGTGTCCTTCATTTTAAATGATATTGTTGCCTATCTTTCACTGTTCTGATCATAATCGAAAGTCGGCTGGGAGTTGTTGTTGTTTTCCCCCA
>NW_027206401.1:34516830-34539330 GCF_024711535.1 Dipodomys merriami | reverse complement strand
AGGGAAGGAGGGAGGGAGGGAGGCGGGAGCCCTGCGCGCGCGGCGGCGGCGGCGGCGGCGGCGGCGCGCCCCAGCCCGGCCCGGCCCGGCCCGGCCCACCCGGGCAGCCCAGGTACAAGGCCACGCCCCCCACCCCTGGCAGCCGGTGGGAGTGTACGAGACGAGTGGTTAATCTGCAGCTGGATGGGAGGGGAAAGCCGCCGGTCTGGTTAACACAGACGGAGCCGCGGCGGGTGAGACACTCGCTGGGCCCTCCAGTGTCGCGGAGAGGCAAGCGCAGCGCGCAGCACCTGTGCGCCCACAAGTCAGCCCGGGGACCGGCCGAGCTCCCGAGCTGCGGTAGAAAAGGGGAGCGAGCGGCCGAGGCGTGCGACGGCCACTCACCGCTGCGCCCGTTCGGAGACGCGGGGAGAAATGCGGACGGGGTAGACATGAGCCGGACTTACCTCCGATGTTGGATCTTTGCTTGGAAAAGCGTGTGGGTACGACCTTGGTAAGGAATCCGATTTTATTTGATTTGATCTGGAAACCAAAATCGATCTGGAAACTTCTTTTTTTTTCCTTCAATTTTTCTTTCTTATCACGTAGTCTCAATAAAAGCAAGAGACACTCGGGTGCGCGTGAGGCTGTCAAACATTTAGAAGACTTTTTCCTTATGAATCAGTAACCCTTTCGCTTCTGCACATACTAGGCGATTCGTTGAAATTTCAGTAGTTGCTCCAGCCTACACCCCCACCACCAACAGCAACAAAGTACCCACGCTGGGCGGGCTTCGGCTCTCCGGGTCTCATTGTATTTCCATTTTTATTTGGCAGCGTGACTGCTCCATACACGTTAGAAGGAAATTCAAATGTGCAAATGGACACGGAGGCAAAGACAACTTCGCAGCATTTTTTTTTTAAGAAAAAGATCCTCTTTAGCGACCCAGGGAACAAGCGTAAAACTCAGCCCGAAGCGTCTCCGCGACGCACGCTCCCGATTCCCCGTGGAAAGCAGACGCGCGCGGGCCTCACTTTTCCACCAACGCGCCTGTGCCGGGAACGCGTTAAAGACATTGTTTACCTCGATTTTTCTCTTTGGAAAGCACTCCCCCCCCCCTTCCCATAGCCCTAGGAGCGAGGATAGAAAATCGGGAATATTCTTCGCCATGTGTGTACGTGGGCTTATCTTGGGAGTCTTGGGCGTTGGTTAATAACTTCAGTTACAGTCCACGGGAGCCCAAGCTTGGGCTTCTGGGAATCTGCACACTTTCAGATTTAAATGGAAAGTGCTCATTTGTAGCTGAGGCTTCCGAAAGGAATTCCCTTCGGGGAATTCTATTGACTAGTTTTATATATTGTTCTGATTGATTGATTGATTGATTCTCCCCCCCACCCAATTTGGCTTTAAGAGATACCCACAGATCCCAAAGAAAGTTAGGGGATGTTTCCATTTCTCCTTATTATTCTTTTTCGTCTGTGGTCCAGAGAAGCTAGCTGGGAGAGGCTGGTAACTTAGGTCCGGGATGCTGGCCAGACGCACCCCTCTCCGTCTGTCTTCCACGCGGAGGACGCTGGCGGGGGGGGGGGGGGGGAGGGAGGGGGGGCAGTTGTTTTGAAAGTTGGTTCAGAGTTGGGAGCCGGTGGGAAAGTTCGGTCTTCCCCTTTTGGAAAAAGGCTGGCCGGGTTCCGCTCCTGCACCACACGCGCTTTCCATTTTTAGCTTCATTCAGAGGCAGACGGAGCTCCTTCCTCTTCCTCCCCTTGTTTGTGACACTTTTCGGAGGCAGCTTTTCCACGGCGGGGCCGAGGGGCTGGCGGCCATGACCCCGGGCCGTCCGGGACGCAGGGCGGCAGCAGCAGCGCCCACCACATTTTTCTGCCGTGAGAGGTGAAGGCCGAGATTGTTCCAGGGTACTTCTCCCTCCAACGAGCCTGTCTGTCACCTTCTCCTCCAAACCCCCTCTCCCCCCTCACCCACCCCCCGCTTTTTGAATGCAGGGGATCATTTTCTTTTTTTTTCTTGTTAAGAACTTTGCTTCTTCAAGCCAGCCTGCTTTACGCGGGGAGTTTGGGGGGGGGAAGGGGGAGGGGGGCTCTTACTCAACTGTACCAAGTGCACCACATCTGCTTTTCAAGTCTTCTTCACAGGCTCGCGCAGGGAGCTGCGGGGATCGGCAGGATCGTGGGCAGGAGCATTAAAAAAAAAAAAAAAAGACAAAAAGCCTTCTCCCTTCTCTTTCCAGGCTGGCCCCAAGTGTAGCTCCAGTGCTGTGAAGGTTCCAGCGTTGGCAGAGGAGACCGAGAAGACCATGAAAATGGACATGAAGGACGCGGACATGACTCAGTGGACAGAGGCTGAGTTTGAACTGAACTGTACCTACATTGTCAACGATCACCCCTGGGATTCGGGCTCTGATGGGGGGACCCCGGTGCAGGCAGAGGCCTCCTTGCCCAGAAATCTGCTTTTCAAGTATGCCACGGACAGCAAAGAGGTAAGCCTCTAGGTTGATTGATGGTTGAGCTACACTGGCACCTGGTGCCCAGTCTCCCTACTGATATCTCCCGGGGTGAGTAGATGGGATCTCTTTTAAGGATCAGCAAAGAGTGGATCGGCCACAGATGCTCACTTCTTTCCTGGGTTTCTGTGTCCCAAAATCAGTTCCTTCTCATTTCCTCCAGGCTTCAGCTGTTCCATACTAATTAGTCCACAGTTAAATCTTTTGGCAAATTGGCATACCTTGCAAAAGCTGGTGGGCAGTAGCACCGCATTGCCAGAGGGCTGTGGGAGAGGTCAACACCCACCAGCCCTCCTCTTCCCAGGGTCTTTTTTTGTTTGTCTGTTTGCTTGCTAGTTGGGTGTTTGTTTTTTCAGGGAGAAAACTTTTTCTTAGAAAAGAAGGATTTCATGTGTCATTTTGTCTCCCTCTGCTCATGCGATGGCTTTATTCTTTTTAACGAGCCAGCTTTATTAGCTGGGTTTCTAAAATTATTCTCAAAACCTTGACGTGTTTATGAACTGAAGTGCTGGCAGAACCCAAGCCAGAGGGCCATGTAAAAGTGTCCTCTGTTAGATGACTTCACTAACCGCTGGCCCATCAGCCGCAGCTCCTTTGCTCTGGCTGGGTTTGACAGGCCCATTCCTTACTGGCCTCTGAAGTGGGTACGCTCTTTGTTGCTTCAAAGAGGCTGAAAACCTAAACTTGGAATGAGCAAGCGATTTGTGTTTACCCCTTTTATATAACACTTAGAGTGAGGTGTGATGGTTAGCTGTGAAATAACTGGCAGAACCACCTCCCATTTGGGAAATTTGTCTTCTGTAGTTTGCTCTCCCTGGTGGCTGGGTAGAGGGGAAGGAATCTGAACCTCAGCAAACTTCCTACCCTCTACTGTGCTCTCTCTGTAGTCCCATTGCCTTTGGAAAACAGTACAAGGGGAATCATCTGCAGCCAGAACAGGGCTCTGCTGCTGGGCCCATTCATTACAGTGATGTCAAATCACTTTCGCCTTCCCTAAGGAACAACAGCATTTGAAGGAATCCGGGAGTCTGTTTGGGAAACGCTTTGTCTCTTTCCTGTTTGTGTGTCTGACTTCAGTGCTTTTAGTGGAGGAGAGACACAGCTGTCTGAAATTAAATAGAACAATTCTACTTGGAGTTTCATGAAAGCTCATTTTTTTTCCTTTTTCTTTTCTTTTTTCCTAATGGGAGAGTAGTGGCAAATTTTATAGAAAGCAAAATTTAAGTTGTAGTTGTATGTGAATGTTATTTAAAAAAAAATTAACCCCAGAGGTCAGCTTTAATTATACCTCTTCCTGAAAGTAATGCTCTTCTCAATAGAAAGTCTCGAAAAATGTGGCCTTTGGAATCAATGTAGCATTTGTTTGGGTCTTGAAGATTTGGCTGTGGTTTTGAAAGGTATAGTGTGTTTTTTTCCTCCTATCAGTTTTGATTAAATATTGATCTGTTCACAAGATTCATTGGTATCATTGTTGTCCTCTCGGTCCATGAGGACTGAAATCAAGAACTCTCTTCTGTAGGGCATCTCTGCCCTTCATTATCTCACAATTTTATTATCGGCTAAAAGCTGAACTGAATTTCAATTTTCATCCTTCTACTGAAAATCATAGGTGAGTCAAGTTATGCTCTTAGATCATTTAGTCCAAGGTTCAGGGAGATAGTCACTTGCCCACAGGCTGTAGTTAGAACCAGACTCGGCAGTGGAAACAAAGTTCTTCTGCCGCCTCCAACAAGTGCTTCTTAGATGATGGTACACTGGCCCCTCTTGGTGTCACTGTGGCTTTAGTTATTGTCAACATGTTTCAGACAGATCCTTTATTAGGCTTATTTGCTGGTTTCTCCCCCCCCCCTTTTGAACATAGAGTTCCCTCTTTCAGGATATTAAACACCCCCCCCCCCGCAAAAAAAAAAGAAAGAAAAGAAAACCAAAACAAAACATGAGCAAACAAAAAGCCACAGAATATGTATCATTGAAGGCGCAAAACCCGCTCAGAGGCCAGGGTGCTCCTCCATTTCCCCATATTTTACTGCACTGAAGGAAGCACTTGACTCCAGGAGAGACTGCTCAGTCCCTTACCACGAAAGCAATCAGGAAAAGGATTTGAATATCCCTGTGTCCTGAACTTCCTCTGAGATCTGTACCTGTTTCCCTGTGTCTTTTCTCTTTCTGTTTTGAACTTTGGGAAGGAGTAGCTCCCTGGAGATGAGCCATTGAGGGTGTGCTATCCATAAACCAGTTCCAGGACAGAAGCATTAGGGTTCAAGGAGGTGTTTACATTGTCATTATTCAGTTGGTTCTTTTGTCCTACAAGCCACGGAAATAGGGAAGAAACTTTTCTACTTGTAGGTTTTTATCTGACTAATCTACTTTGCCCTTCTTTAAGGACTTTCATTAAAATAGAAGATGTCACATTATGGGCTATTATGCTGACATCCTGGGGAATTTTTTTTCAACAAGATCATTTTTCATTATGAATTTGTGCTATGTGTCAGCACCTTTTTTCCACCCTCGGTTTAAAAACAAAACATACAAATCAGATTTCTGATTTTGACCTTTGCTTTTAAATTTGTACCTTTATTAAAGCTGTTCTTGCTTCTTTATTTCTGGAACTAAAAACTAAACAGACATCTTATTCAAACTTTTAGAGCTTTTTAAACGGATGGGTTATTCTCTTATAGGGTTTTCCCCTTCATCCTCTTGAATTAATCTGTGAATACCTGACTCTAGAAAAATCCATCTCAACACTGGTGTCTCTGAGATGAAGTTTGCTCTGGGCTGGGGTTACTTATTCCCAAGAGACACTGTCTTCTGTCAGGATGACCTCCTGAAGTCCTGGGCTGATAAGCATCAACAGGGATAGATCATGAGGACCAACTCAAGAGTCCATTCTCAGGCCATCTGTAAAAGTATCTCTGTCTGGAAGTGGCCCTGTAGCTCAAAACTGTAGAGCACTAGTTGTTAGAGGAAAAAAAAAAGAAAGAAAGAGAGAGCTCAGGGACAGGGCCCAGGCCTTGAGTTCAAGCCCCAGGGCCAACAAAAACAAAAATCAAACAACAAAAAGTATCTCCACCTAACATGCAATTTCTATCTTTAAACTCTTTGATTTGGGAGGTGAGAAACCAAGAAATCACCACATTTAAGACTGACAAAATGAAGGAAGAAGACTTGTCAAAAAAAACATCTCTCTGTCCATTCCTCTAAAAATGGGGCAAACTACAAACTAAAAGGTCTTGATCCACTACAGAACAGGAGTCCTTGTAAAGTGAATACCCTTATCGTCAACAGAGAATTTTAATTGAGTCCTTTTTCTGAGGTGGAATTCAGGGAGGGGAAGAGATAGCTAGTAATTAAGATGATCCTAGTGTCGGTTGAGGTAAGGATGCTTAGACTACCTTGAAATCCGAATACTGTTTCTGCTTAAAAATCCTCTGCTCTGTGCGGGTTTACATGCATTCTAAATAAAAACAGTTCACTTTTCACACTTAAGATTGTCCTTATTATCAGACTTTCATCCAGCACCCCCATCCAACCCATCTTAGCTATAAAATTGCCATTGTGTAAAGTGAAGAAGCCCCATTTTTTTTGTTTTGGAGTGTTTTTTGTTTTTGGGGGGGAGGGGATTTTTGGTCTGGAAGCTTCCTCAAGGGTGTGTTCTTATAGCTGAGGCCACTGACAGAGACAGATGTTCTCTAGTGGCAAAGGGGCCTGTGTGGCACATAAAGTACATAGGAAAGAGCTTCTGTTGGGGGCAGGTGAAGTCTGGATGTGTGGAAGGCAGTGTCCTCTCCCTGATAGGATAATAGAAGGTACACAGCAGCCTGTCCCCAGCAATAATTCTTTAGGACCCTGGTCAGTTCCAATAAGATTTTTTTTTTTTTTTTCCTTCCTGAGTTAGGTGAATACACTCTTAGGTCTTTTTGTACTTTGAAATTCCAAACATGCAACATGTTTCTGTGCCACATATTCTTGTCTCTAGGACAGAATACTGTAAATAATGGGTGAGAGAGAAGGACTCTGCTAAGATACACAATGATTCTCAAGGACAAGAACTATGACTTCCTCCTCTTCCTCCTCCTGTCCCCATTCCAGTTATCTGGACAAACTCCTTAATTTTAGAGTGTTACAAGCTTTATGTTTTTCTTTGAACATGAATTTGAGGTGAAAGTGTCTATTGTCTCTTATTCTGGGCTTTGAGCAAATATAAGTGATTTATTTTTATTTTATTTATGTATTTGTTTGGTTTGGGTTTGTTTGAGACAGAATCTTGGCTATATAGGCCAAACGGACCTCAAACATATGAGGAGCCTCCTGTCTCAGCCTTGCAAGGGCTAGGATGGCAGAGAACCACCACACCCAGCGACATAGGTGGTTTATGAGCTACAGGATTCCTTCCAATCCCAAAATTCTACAGTAATTTTGCATCTCTTTATCTCTGTGTTAGCTTTTTGTATATTCTACAGTTCTCTATATAGTAGGAATTTTGAATATTAGGGCTCTCTTTCATTCCTTTGTTAAGATAACCTTGTGCTGAAGCTTTTTCATCTAGTTTTTGCTGTTGTACTTTGATGCTGTTGGTTGAAAAACAGGGTCTTGTAAATTTGCCCATGATGGGCCTGGACCTCATCAAACCTTCTGCTTTAGCCACGAGAGTAACAGATTTCAGGCCAAACCAGCACTCCTGCCTACTTACTCTTCTTAGTACCCTCATGTCTTGCCTACTGAATTACATTTGGAAGATTATCTGTCAGTGGCAAGAACTTTTGATGCTGCTTCATCTCTTCCTAATGATTGGTTCCTGTGGAGGCTTTGTCATCTTGAGCCTTCCCTACATCCCACTGTGGTAGGAACATGACTCTAGTTTACTCTAGTTTTCTTTTGGTGCCAAAAGAAAAAAAAATGTGCTTTTTTAGTGTAAGATTGATAACTGGAAACCAATCACATTCTACAGAAGAATGACAATTTGGAAGAAAACTTGTGACCTTCATGTGCTGTTCCTTGTTGGTAATCAAACTCTGACTCCCAGAGACTATAATTAAAACAATGTTGATAAACCAGTTGAGTACCTGGCTTAAAATTACTACTTTAAAGTGGATGTGTTGAAAATATCAGCTGCTAATTATTGGCTCACCAACAAATGGTATTGTTTTTCCTGTTTGTCATTTCAGTGTTATGGAATAATCACTTCCATGTGAATGCCTAATGATTTGTGTGTCACAGAAGGCAATTCCATGAATTTTCCGAATTAATAATATGTCCTGGACAATGAATTTCTGAACAAATAAGTCTACTTAAGTTTTCAGAATGTATTTTTATCTCAAGACTGCTCTGAGATGCCTCCTCCTGTCCCTAACAGTTAAGCTGCTAACAAATACCAATAATGATGAACTGTTCTTGAAAGGGCAGATAGATGTAAATGAAGGCAGAGGAGGAGGATGAAATGAACATCTGTTTTTTTCAGCTCTCTGCCAGAAATTCATCAAGGACCAAAAATAACACTAGAGCTTGCCAGCCTTGTTTCAACTTGTGTTAGGTATAGGAAATTCTCTCTCTCTCTTTCTCTCGCTCTCTTTTTCTCTCTCTTCTCTTTCTCTCTCTCTCTCTCTCTCAAGTATGCTCTACTGACATGTATATTGAATAGTAAATTACTGTAGAAAAATAAATCGTTTCCTGATAAGAAACTTACACAAGAAAGACTGCTGGGTAGGTGTGCCTATTCCCTAGGAGACAGCGGTTTAAATTCTTGATGAGCTTTAACAGGTAGCAGTGGATTTCATAACCCAAATTTCACGCTCCATTGTGAACCACCTGAACCAGTGCGTTTTCTTGTATCCGCATCTGACATTTCAGGACCAAAATCACACAGGCGCTATCAAGGATAATAGAACTCGAAGTAAATATTATTATTGATTTCTTTGTTTCTTTTTTTCCTTTTTCCTTTCTTTGTTGAACTGGTGCTTGCTGGGCAAGCAAGTGATCTACCACTTGAACCACACCCCCTAGTCCTGGTAATAAATATTATCTTTTACTCCACCCCTTTGTCTATTTCAAAAGGTATTCTGTAATTAATTTGTGGGCTGTTTTGAATCAAAAATAGGAAAGGGAGAAGTTTCTGGAGTTCTTTTGAATAATGATGGATTGCTTCCTGATTCTTGGTTGATTTTTTTTTTTTTTTAATTCTCTCAAAAGAAACAGGATCAAGCAGGAACTGTGACACAGTTAACATGTTTCTTTGGTAAGGCTTTCCAGAATCAAAATGTATTGAGTCTAAGAAGGTCATTTCTTCAGATCTTAGAACCCACAGTGCTTAGAACTCAGCTCCTCAGTACAAATTCCATCTCAAAGGAGGACCTTTGACCACTCTTGAATAGATGTCAGAGAAGAACAAAGTTACTTGAAAGATCTTTCTTCCAATTAAAGAGAACTTACAAGCAATGGGGGTATCGAGCAGAGAGCTCATCTGGGATGAAGAAAATATAATGTGTTTGGTTTCTGGTTCTTGAGCCTTTGTGGAACAACTAAAGAGCATTATTTTGGTTTCTGAGGTTAAAACTGTTTTATTTCCCTAGAGTACACTATGTTTATGGTTTGAGGGAGAATGAAATAGGAAACTAGGAGGAGAGCTACAATTGTCTAATCTTGACCATCTAATTCTTCTGTGTCTTATTTTCAAAACAGAATGGTTATTATCTTCTCTGATCTCCTAGCACGAAGAGTAGTAAGTAAAGGACCTTCCATCGGTGGAGAATAATCCTGTGGACTATTTTAATGCTTGGTTGAATACGTGCTTGGGATTTGAGATTGTAGATAGCCTGGTCTGCGGACACCTGTTAGTTGTTGAGGCTTCATTAATGCCTGGTCTCTGATGTTGACTGGATAGCCACTTGACAATTCAATTCATTGAACAAGAGCGGATAACATGTCACAGTGCAAGTAATTGTTTCCTACGTTTGTCCTTTTAGATTATTGGAGTGCTGAGTAAAGAATACATACCACAGGGAACTCGATTTGGACCCCTAGTAGGTGAAATCTACACCAGTGAAACAGTTCCCAAAAATGCCAACAGGAAATATTTTTGGCGGGTAAGTAAGAACACAACAACAACAACAAATTAAGGCTTTTAGTGTTAAGGGGGGAAAAAAACTAAAGCTGTAAGAACATATAGGATTACTTCCTTTTTCAGCCCTGTATTGAGAAATGCTGGGGTCTGCCCACAAGTATTTGGGGCGTGTGAGGAGAGGGGAGGATCCTGATGGAAATAGGGAATTCTGAGCATGGAAACTAGTTAAATGTTCAGTCCAGAGATACAAAGTGTGGGTAGTTACTGTTGGCAATAATGGACTCTATGGGACTTAATTTTTGCAACTTATTAGAGTTTTGTGATGAAAGGAAATGGTGTGTTGCTTGCTTCTGAGCCAGGTTCATTTTTATTTCTCTTCAAGGAAGTAGTAATGAGTCACCAAGCCTTAGATTTCACCCCTTCTTGATTGCTTGCTGAGTTAATGTTAGTTGAATGAAGTTTCATAAATGATATTTTGAATAAAAACAACTCTGAATGAAGGACAGGTGAAAAATGGGCTTAGAGAAGAGAAAAGAACCACAGAAGGGCCCTTAAATTCAACTGCACCACGAAACTAAATTTAACTTCTAAAGCATAGGAAAATGCTCACACAGTGTGAGATGATAAACTTGGTTCTATCATACATTCGAAAGACCTGCTCTACAGCAAGGTGCTGGTGGCTCACTCCTGAGATCTGAGGGTCATGGTTCAAAGACAGTCCAACCAAGAAAGTCTATGAGATTCTTTGTGCCAATTAACCAACAAAAAGTGGGAAGTGGAGCTACAGCTTAAGTAGTACAAGGGGTAGAGTACCAAGCTTGAGAAGAAAAAAAAGCACAAAAAAGACTAGTTTATATGTCGCCTTTGGAATGTCAAGGTTTACAAAGACTCTCAGATTGAATTTTTGAGTTGGAGTCCGAATCAAGACTAAACAGAGAGAAGTCAGATTCCATTTTCCCATGTTATTGGTATATTTGGTTTTCTCAATTGGTTCAAATGGTGAACACCTGCCTACTCAGTACTACCAAAATGAAAAACAACAGAAATGCTTATTTAAATTTCACAATCAATTTTTATGTTAATATTTATTTGTGTTAATATTTTAACATAAACAACATACTGGGTGAAACTTTGATAAAATAACTACATGTAATAACCAAATTGAATTGCTCACTTTGGCTGGTATTTTTACCTAAAAATTTTAATATATTTTCGACAAGTATCATAAAAGATTTTTCTTAGGCAATTACTTAGAAGCTATTGCCAGGAAATTTGAGGTGTTTTTTTTTTAATCCAGGAAGTTTTAAGTTCCAGAAGGGTATTCTACTATTTGTTGAGCATAAGTGAACAATTACAGTTTCCCTAAGAATTGTATGCTGTCCATTGTTATGCGATAATTATTCATGCTTAAAATATATTCACTACATCACTTATAGAAAAAGGGATGCACTTTATTTTTGGCTTTTATTGCCAATAAATTCTTCTGAGATATGAGCCATCGGTATATTAATTTTTGACTCAAAAGGTTGGAATTAAGACAATACAGCCTGTCTTATTAGTATGGGATCATTTTGAAGAACTTTTTTTAAAAGGCAAGAACTACTTAAGAATCTCCCACATCTATCCCAGTTTCCTGTTCATTACTTTTAGTGAATCTTTAAATTAAAAAGTAGCCTTCGTAGGAATTAGCCTCCCAAGAAAGATTTCCTAAGGAGGATTTATTCGAATCTCTCCTTCATTTGGCAAGAATATAGTAGGAGATAACTTCTTGATGTTGCTAAAAGCATCCTGGGTTTTGCTGGCAGGAGGAATCTGAACATCTGTTGGGAGGAAAGAAAAAGTTTTATGCAAATTACACAGGCAAAGAGATGTTCAAATTGAGAAAGCAGTAACATTTCTTGTAACTGTACTGTGAGTCAGCACGTTTTGAATCTTCTTGATAATAGATGGAAATGCAGCCAGGTGACAGGCTACCGTGTTCATTTGACGTCTGTACTCTTTTCTTTTCTGGTGGGTGTGTTTGTATGTGTGTGACCTCATGGCGTTGGCAGTTCTGTTTTTAAATGAGGATACAGTAAATGGTAGTCCGTGGAAAGCTGACTGGAATCAAGATACCAGTAGCTTTAGAAAGCAGTTTCCGCCCTAGTGAAAAGGGCTAGAGTGATGGAACCCTATGTTCCTGGAAGTTTGCTCATGAGAGTAAACAAACTTGAAAACCCCTCTTGATAGCCCAATGCACCCAGCCTTGTTCCATTTTCTCTTAACAAAACACACCGCAAATGCTCTCACAAGCTGCTTTGATGAAGCCACATGTATTTCCCCCTTCACAATTTACAGGAAGTTACTCTTAAAAGAAAGTGATTCTGATGTTTACTGCCTGTGTTAAAGGGACAGAGTTCCTTTTTTATTTCTGATAGCACTGGAGCGAAATACAGAACCGATTCATAGACTAGCATAGTCAGGGGCGGAGAGGCAAGAAGTCACTTTGCTGTCCTGTGAGAGCCATCAAGTTTCTCACCACTTGAGGGACCCCAGCCGCACATGGCCAGGCACTGACTATCTGTGGTGAAGAAAACTAAGTCGGAGGGAGAGGTGAGACCTTCCCCGAAGGGTTAGGAGCGAGCTTTGCCATGTGGTTTCAGTGAGTGTACATCCTTTGATTTATTTTTTTTTCCTATTCTTAACTCTGTCTTTTGACTAGCACCCTATGTGCAGCTGTGAACCAGAGGTAGTATTACTCAAGGACAGACTTGGAATTCTTCTTTATGCTTTTATTGTCTTTAAGGAACTACACACTTTCTGCCTGTTGTTTTAGTTTTGGGGGCTTTTTTTCCCCAAAAGCTCAAGCCTGGGGCTCAGCATGTGGTGTTTTAGCCAAGCTCTTCTCAAATATGGGGGTAGTCTTCCCCGAGACTCTCTCTTCCCTCCTCTGGCTTAAAAAGAAGCAGCACCGGGCTGAACATGTTTACCAAGAGGAAAAGTGACTTCTCTGTAGTACACTGTCAAACTCTGGCCTCTGTCCCAGTGCTGTCTTTGTTATGGCAGGTGAAATTCACCTTTGCCCCACCCAGTGTTTCCACAAAAAGGCACAGTTCCAAGTATTCATATGAACAAGTGTTACTTTAGGACTCAAGGGTTGGGGGGTGGAGGATGTTTGCATAGTCGGAGCCTTGGGCGGAGGTGTAGGAAACAGCTAGCACCCAGGCCATAGAAAGAGCTGAGACTCAGTTTGACGCAGTCAGCCTGCTCTTCTACTCAGTGACTCAAAGCACTAAAAGTCACCATGATCAGAACTCAGGTTAGCAGCGTCGCCCATTTGTCTTTCACTGCTGTAGCTCAAGTGCTTCACTGTGGTGGCTGAAATCAGTCTGAAGCCGTGCCTTAGATGAAATTTTGAGTTTCATTCTTCAGTTATTTCCTGCCACCTTCCCCCCACCCCCTGCCCCACACACACATGAAAAGACCATAGAATTGAAATGGAAAAGGTAACTGACAGACAGTGCCTTACCTGTTTCCGCCCTGAGTTTTGCTGATTCAGGATGACTCCTGCCACCCTGACTGATTCTCTGTCTAGCTGGGCAGTGGAGGGGAGCCGGAATCCAGGTGGTGAGAAAGAGTTCCATGGCTTTGGGCTAGCTTCCTTTCAGAAACACCAAGTCTGTTTTCTCTTTTTGGACAGATTTACTCCAGAGGGGAACTTCACCACTTCATTGATGGCTTTAATGAGGAGAAAAGCAACTGGATGCGTTATGTGAATCCGGCACACTATGCCCAGGAGCAAAGCCTGGCTGCATGTCAGAACGGGATGAACATCTATTTCTACACCATTAAACCCATCCCTGCCAACCAGGAACTTCTTGTGTGGTATTGTCGGGACTTTGCAGAGAGACTCCACTACCCTTATCCTGGAGAGCTCACAGGGATGAATCTCAGTAAGTGGATTATAAAACAAAAAAAATGATTTTTTTAATGCCAGTAATGTCATTCTGCCCTTATGAGCTAATAACATGTTTAATTACATGTCTGCATCATCTCTTTTACAAAGTAGGTGGCTTAAACAAGGGACTAGAAAGAGGAATTTAAAAAAAAAATAGTCCCTATTCCTTGTTATGAAACTTGATCGTCAACCTTGAATGTTGAGTTCAGAAGGTTACAGTAAGAAATATATCCTGTATGCCAAACTTTAATGTATGCAAAAAAAGATGGGGTTGAGAATTGAATAAGGATTGTCCCCGGCACACTGCTAAAATCATGCGTTGAAATAATGTGGAGATGCACACTTGAATAAGAAGTCATAGGCTGATGAGGTTGTTTCTAGAAAACATCTTGTCATAATTTTCTCAACTACTATTCAAATGGAATAACCCTAAAGAATTTATTTCTTAGCTTCCTTCCTTATGGTAAAACGAATTAATCTGATCTTCTAATCAGTATTACAGTAACCACCTATCACTTTATCTTAACAAATTCTCAGTTCCTTGGTTTATAAGCTTTTACTTTCTCCATTTGGTTAACATTGCTGTCATGACCTCTTTCTGCAGAAGCCTTCTTCACTTTAGTCTTTCTCAAGAGATATGTGTGAATAATTTAAGAATCCATTTAAAATTCTAACTTTAGTTGTAACAATGGTTGTATGTCCTTAGACTGCTAAATTTTATACAGTTTAAAAAGGAAGTTCCTTTTGGTTCCAAAGTTAAAACTATGTCTGAGATTTTTATTACTTTTTGTTTTGATATTATTTTTAATTTAAAGGAACATTTCAAGGAAAGTATAAGAATTCCCAGTTACCCTTCACCCCCAGACTGACCAATTTCTTTTCTTTCTGTGCCAGTACTAGACACTGTTCCTTAGCATTTTTGTGCTCAAGGCTCTACCTCTTGAGCCACAATTCCGCTTGCAGCTTTTGGGTGGTTAATTGGAACTAAGACAAAGGGACAATGGCGTTTCCATGGACTTACACTCCGTTATGGCCTCTCCTGGAAACGTGCTACTTCCCTAACCTTCTCCCTTCCTCTTCTGTATCATCTTCCATTTCTTTAGCTTAATCACTTATGAATTTAGAGAGTCTTTGATTTTTGTTTTGTTAAAACAGTAAGACTACTGGGCGAGTCATCCCCAAACCCCCCTACCCGTACCCATACCACTGGCTTTTGAATAACCATAAAGGTTGAGGTGAGGGTGTTGGCTTAAGTAATAGAGAGTACGTCTTGAGTGGAAAAAGCCAAGCCAGAGTGCAAGGCCCTGAGTTTATGCCCTTCTATAAGCCCGTGTGCATACACACACACACACACACACACATTCACACACTCAATAATAATAACCATGAAGAAACCTGTTCTATACTACCCTCACATTGTGCTAATCAAAGATTTTGAAAACCTAGTATTTTTCTTTCCCAAAAGATTCAAGTGTTGATTCCTGTGTTCAGAAGCACTCTGTGTCTTTTCGCATATGGCAAAATGATTGCTTTTCTTTCTCCAAATAAATGTCCCCTTGGATTTCTGCAAAATTTTTCTAAGTGTCAAGTTAGCAACTTTAGGTCCTCATCATTGTTGTCCAGCATTCATAATAACAATAACTAGTCACATTACAAGATTCCTACTGCTGATTGTGAAACTACTTGGCTTAGGTGTGGCAACTGATGATTGAGACTCTGATCAGGAAAATTTCCACTATTTCATCAAGCCTCATAGGTAGATTGTGTGTTCACATGAGTTGTGTTGGGTTTCCATGCTAGAGCATAATAGAAGTCTGTGCGGCCCTCCTATTAGGGCTTCGTGGTAGTGATGGCTGAGAAGAAGGGACAAACAAAGGGACAAGGACAAACTAAGGAAGAGCAAGTGGCCAGAAATCACTTTGGCATTTTTTTTTTAAAGTATAGCAAAAGGAAAAAATGAACTATTAAGTTCCAACCCCACCCAATTATTTTTGGTTACTTTTTTCTATCTATCTAACCCATCTAGAAAACAGTTGACCAAATTATAGACTTCTAAATGTTAATCTGCTTTCTCAGTTTCAGTTGAAAACAGACTTTTGTTTTGCCTACTGCAGAACTTCTAGGTTCTTTCTTGTAGTCTTGGGGTTCTTATTATAGATCGAAAATGTGAGTCGGCATAATTAAGCCATTCAGAGCCTTCAGAAGCAGTTCACTCTTGAAATGACTCCGTCCGCCTACAGCCATTTAAGATTTAAGAACAAAAACAGATCTTGATTTTCTTTTTCATGTTAACTCAAACTGGTGCTAAGTAGGAGAGTCAGAAATGACACCAGCTCTCCTGATTACTCAGCTGCTGAAGGATGAGTTTTTAAAATGTACCTTCATAGAGGCTTCACAATTTCCACCTACAGAGCATTTCACAGAGGCTAACGTTCGCTCCTCTCAGAATATTTTTTTTAGAATAAGGTACAAATCTGCTTAGCTGAAAAAATCAGAGATAGCAAACACTTATTATAGATTGACTGTACACCAGGCACTGTGTGCTGTTTTTGTTGTTGTTGTTTGTTTGTTTGGTCAATCGTGGGGCTTGAGCTCTGAGCTTGGGTGCTGTCCCTGAGCTCTTCAGCTCAAGGACAGCGCTCTACCTCTAGAGCCACAGTACCACTTCTGGTTAATTGGAAATAAGAGTCTTATGGACTTTCCTGCTGAAGCTGGCTTTCAACTGCATTCCTCAGATCTCAGCCTCCGGAGTAGCTAGGATTATAGACATGAGTCGCCAGTGCATGGCCAGAGGTTTTTTGTTTTTGTTTTTCATAGAAAATGAAAGGTTATGACTTTTTTTTGGTCATGTGGCCCCAATCATTAGTTTTATGTTAGTTCAATAATCACATTAAACTGAGTTGCTTAAAAAGAACATATGACTATATATGAAAGCATATTCAATTCTGTGAATAGACTCAAAGTTTTGATGTTTTTCATAGCCCAAATTTGTTACCTTGAAGATGATAGGAGTACGGAAAGCCACTGGGTATGTGTGTGGGGGTGCTAATACTTAGATACAATTTGTCTCATAGATGTGACACAAGTTATAAATTTAGGAGGTGATTCTTCCATACTTTTGTTGCATGCATTACAGTGCACCCCCCACCCTCCACCTGCATGAAATTCCTTTCCAAGGCTGTGAGATGCCTGGTCTATCCATTTTCCAGCTTACGTGTCTTTCCTGGCCTCAACCACTTCAGCTTTAAAAAACAAAAGTGACAATTTGCACTTCCTGCCTGCTGGGCCTTACTGAAAGACTGATATTGGCACGATAAGAGAGTATTTATTTTAGGTTAGTGGCTTCAGATAGTATCCTCCCTCAACAACCTTTCCATCACTTCCCTCCAACAGCCTCTTCCCTGATACTGTTGTTCCCCGTGTTTATTCTGGGGCTTCTGGCTGGCCCAGAGGAGCCCGTGATAACAACCAGCAGATAACATTCTCTAAGAGATTCTAACTGGAATCAAATTCCCCACAGCCTGTCAGCCTGGATTTGAAAGCTTAGTTCTGGAGTTCAACAGAATCTTATAGGGTAACAAGCCTAGAGTTCTTCCTCCATGAAAGCAAGCCAGATGCATTTTGGTTATTTTATTTATTTTGGGGATTTTTTTGTTTATATTTTTAGGTGCCAATATATGGGCTTGAACTGCAGGGTCTGGGCACTCTCCTTTAACTTTTTTTCTTAAGGTTGGTGCTCTACTTGGGAGCCACAGGTCCATCCACCCCAAGCTTTTTGCTGGTTAATTAGAGATAAGAATATCATGGACTTTTCAGCCAGCCCAAGCTGGCTTCACATCATGATCCTTAGATCTCAACCCCCTGAGTAGTTAGGATTACAAGCATGAGACACCAGTGCCCAGCAAGCAGGTACATTTTATAAGATGACAGAGAGTACTTACACAGTGGCTTCAGTACAATCCCAGAACCTGCCACCTGTTCCACTGCCAGAGCCAAAGAGCCTTACTGTTACTCCACATTGCACCCACACTCAGACTGTTGCCCTCAGTATGCTCCTGGGGGCAGTTGTGCTGGTTTAAGTGAGAGTTCTAGAAAGCAGTGCACATCTCCCATGTTTCTTTGGTTGCAGGGAAGGCCTGAGCAGAAGCTTTGCTGTGTTTCTTGCTCTGACGGGTGTTTTCCTGAAGGCCTCATTTGTTCCATGTGATGGACAGTCCAGGGCCACAGATAGCCTGAAACTGTCCTCATGGCTGGTGTTCCTAAACAGTCTGTTTACTGAGGGATCTTTGCCGACTCCGGGATAAATGCTTTCTTCTGAGACGCCTCTGTTTTCCTTGGTGCTATAAGTAATTGAACTGGCTCGAAAAGGACTTGTTGTGGTTTGGCAGAGGTGACTGGTCACACCTCATGACTCCAGGAGACAGCTCTGCTGGTAGCCTGGTTAGACCAGAACCTAAGTGAAATGCTGGTGCTGTCAGCCAATGCAAGCGTTAAGGGGTGGCGTTCATGTCCTTCATCCATTTGGCACAGACACTTTGAACAGGGCTCTATCTTTAGTTCCTACTAAACAAGAGTCGAATGGAAAATGAATGGCTATGTATTACTTGAAATGAATCTTTATCTTCCACATCTTTCACATCTGTGGGGTACACTGATGTCTTTTAGGCAACCTAAACAGAGCATCTGAATGACAGGTGACAACCCCAGTATTTTTCCACATATACACACCCCGCCACCTCCGGCTTCTATACTAGCCCGTGTCTGTGTGAACAGCCCTCTTCTGTCATAAAGTTTGTACAGAGGGACGCATCGGCATCCAGAGGCTCTGCTACTGTCCCCATTTTGCTATGGAGGAAACAGCAGTGCTTCTGAGTGGGTGGCCGGGGGGCCTCGAGAGCAAGAAGGAGCGTTCGGAGCCAGGTGGTGGTTGTTTGTCACCAGATGCTGCTCGGGTTTTCAGAAGAACAGAACAGCTTTAATGATTTCACTTCAGCTCACCATAGCCTGCTGAGTAACCACCTTTTTCCTCCTCTTTATTTCAGCACCAACACACAGCAACCCAAAGCAAGCCGGTGCTGATACAAATGAACTCTGCCCCAAGAACGTTCCAAAGAGAGAGTACAGCGTGAAAGAAATCCTAAAGATGGACTCCAACCCTTCCAAAGGGAAGGACTTGTACCCTTCTAACATTTCACCCTTCACTCCAGAAAAGGACCTGGATGACTTTAGGAAAGTCAGGAGCCCCGACATGCCCTTATACCCTCGGGTGGTCTACCCCATCCGGGCACCTCTGCCAGAAGACTTTTTGAAAGCTTCCTTGGCCTATGGGATGGAGAGGCCGACTTACATCACTCATTCCCCGCTCCCATCATCTACAACTCCAAGTCCTTCCGCGAGAAGCAGCCCTGAGCAGAGCCTCAAAAGTTCCAGTCCTCACAGCAGTCCGGGCACCACCGTGTCCCCTGTGGCCCCTGGCTCTCAAGAACATCGGGACTCCTACACCTACTTGAATACACCCTATGGCACCTCTGCGGAAGGCCTAGGCTCTTACCCTGGATGCGCCCCTGCCCCCCACCTCCCACCAGCGTTCATCCCCTCTTACAATGCTCACTACCCCAAGTTCCTGTTGCCCCCCTATGGCATGAATTGTAACGGCCTGAGTGCGGTAGGCAACATCAATGGCATCAACAACTTTGGCCTGTTCCCCAGGCTGTACCCTGTCTACAGTAACCTCCTGGGAGGGGGCAGCCTGCCTCATCCCATGCTCACCCCAGCCTCCCTGCCCAGTTCCCTGCCCTCTGATGGAGCCCGAAGGCTGCTTCCTCCAGAGCATCCCCGGGAGGTGCTGGTCCCAGCACCCCACAGTGCCTTTTCCCTCACTGGGGCTGCAGCCAGCATGAAGGACAAGACATGTAGCCCCACCAGTGGCTCTCCGACGGCGGGGACAGCCGCCACGTCAGAGCACGTGGTACAACCCAAAGCTACCTCAGCAGTGATGGCAGCCCCCAGCAGCGAGGAAGCCATGAATCTCATTAAGAACAAAAGAAACATGACGGGCTACAAAACGCTTCCCTACCCACTGAAGAAACAGAATGGCAAGATCAAGTATGAGTGTAATGTCTGCGCCAAGACCTTTGGCCAGCTCTCAAATCTCAAGGTAGGCCTTAAACAGCAGGGCCCACGAGGGCACTTGGTTTAACTCCTTGCTGCTGGTTACAAGCTTCATGGTCAGACCCAGGCCGGGCCTGCTGTGTGTGAATTCTGCTTTCCTCTTGCCATTCCTAGCTCTGTGGGTTTAGGACCCATTGCCAGCTTTCTCCTGATAGTAAACATGTGGAAATCGGGCTGGTGGCATGCTCTGCTAGCCTAGCAGTTTTGCTCTTTTAGCTCAAGCCCTACTAGATAGAGCATTCTAAAAACCCAGGTGCTTTGTGTGTTCTCGAAGGCTTTGTCTTGATGCTTTTCTTGGGAGTTTTGCATCACCAACCCCTGCGTCTCACCCCCATCTTGGCAGCACAGCTAACCCACCCCCCTACCCGTGTGGCTTCTTCCCAGGTCCACCTGAGAGTCCACAGTGGAGAGCGGCCTTTCAAATGCCAGACTTGCAACAAGGGTTTTACTCAGCTCGCCCACCTGCAGAAACACTACCTGGTACATACAGGAGAAAAGCCACATGAATGCCAGGTGCGCGCACGGCTTTCTAGGTAGAACTTTTGAGCTCTGTAGAAAATGTCTGGAGTTGCCCTCCTGTGAACCCCCCCATAAGGATCCTGTCTTGATAGGGGTGGTGGCCCTGCCCAGCTTCCCCCCATCCCCCCCCTCCCCCCGTGCCCGCTGACATCCTGCAGCAATGGATGACACAGCCAGACTCTAGTGGGTGGGAAAATCGTAGGGAAACAAGCAGCATCTCGTGGGCTGTGCGCCCACATCCCTATTTTGCTGAGTACTACAACATGGGTGCCACTGGGAGACTTCTTGCCTTCCAGGTTGCTGGGCGTTGGTCAGCTTGCTCCTCCTTGTTGGCATGTCTTAATCTTCTGGTCTTCCCTGTCTCCCTCCTTGACCCCCTCTCCCCCTACCCCCCTCCACTGTAGGTCTGCCACAAGCGATTTAGCAGCACCAGCAATCTCAAAACCCACCTGCGACTCCACTCGGGAGAGAAACCTTACCAATGCAAAGTGTGCCCTGCCAAGTTCACCCAGTTTGTGCACCTGAAGCTACACAAGCGACTCCATACCCGGGAGCGGCCCCACAAGTGTGCCCAGTGCCATAAGAGTTACATCCACCTCTGTAGCCTCCAGGTGCACCTGAAGGGGAACTGTCCCGTGGCCCCCGCCAGCGGACTGACCATGGACAACCTGACCCGCATCAATGAAGAAATCGAGAAGTTTGACATTAGTGACAATGCCGACCGGCTAGAAGACATGGAGGACAGCCTTGACTTGACTTCTGTGGTGGAGAAGGAAATTCTAGCTGTGGTCAGAAAAGAGAAAGAAGAAACTGACCTGAAAGTGGCTTTGCAAAGAAACCTGGGGAGCGGACTCCTCTCCTCGGGGTGCGGCCTCTATGAGTCACCAGACCTTTCCCTCATGAAGTTGCCTCGCAGCAAACCACTACCTCTGGTACCTGTAAAGGTCAAACAAGAAACAGTCGAACCGATGGATCCTTAAGATTTCCAGAAAACAAGTGTTTTGTTTCCTTTCTTAAGTTATGACTTGGGTGAGTCAGGGTGCCTGTAAGCAAACTGCTTGTACATAATTCCAGATCTACAAAGAAAGTTCTCTCTTCTTGGCAGGTGGATTTCCCTCATCTACCTGGAATTAAAGAAGGACTCCAAAGTAACCGAAATCTCAGGGCATAAATGAGGCAAAGACTCTCCATATACATATACATATATATATATATATATATACATATTATATATACTTATTTACACCCATGTCTATATATTTGAACCTGTGTATTTTGAATATTTGTGTGGATATGTTTGCATAGCCTTCCCATTACTAAGACTATTGTCTAGCCATAATTATTTTTTCAATGATAATCCTTCATAATTTATTATACAGTTTATCATTCAAAAAAGCAATAATTAAAAAAAGTTTACAATGACTGGAAAGATTCTTTGTAATTTGAGTATAAATGTATTTTTTTTGTCTTGTGGCCATTCTTTATAGATCAATTTCTGCACATCTGTTTAAGTACCTAAGATTTCTATGACTTCAGTCAACCTTTCTCTATATTGTTTTGAAAATGAGGTTTCGGTATTGCCAAAGTTAGACATCTGGTGTGTTGACTCATAGGATCCTTTATCAGCATTGTATAATTTGGGGGTATGTGTGCAGAATAATTACCCAATAATAACTTGAATAGAAATAACAAGAAAAGGAATCTTCTATGTTTCTGTGGATAGGTTTTTAAAAACAATGTTTTCATTTATACAATTTTTACCCAAAATATAACAGGAAGGTTTTACCAACCTGTGCCTCAAAAAAAGTAAGATTCCCTCCCTATTCTCAAATCATATGACCATTCAGAGTGGCCACATGACTTTTGCATCCCAATGTATTATCTAAAAATGTGAAGAAGACAAAACTCCATGTTGAAAACCACTGAGAAATGGTCCCAGAGCACAGAGGGTTTGTGTGTGTGAGACTTGAGGGCTTTGGTCTGGGTGCCATTTTATTGTTGTTTTTTGTTTTTGTTTTTTGTTTTGTAAATGTCAAAATTGCACAAAGGTGGTGCTGTACTGGGAAGGATTTGAAGTAGATAGGCTCGGACCACATTTAAAACACAATCAAAAAACAAACAGAAGGAAAACGGGTATTGTGGTCATCTTAGGTAAAATGCGGGTAATGAAGATTCCTATCCCCAACACATTTAACTATATTTCTTTTTTCTGTAAAACTCCACTTTCCTCAGTCTTTGTGTTTTTGCATTTTATCGTTAATTTAACTGAAGATGAAAGGGCATTGCAAAGTTGTTCAACAATAATTACCTCATTGAGTG